>NW_026555340.1:30075230-30311131 GCF_029017545.1 Prosopis cineraria
GAGGGATTAACGAGAAATTTAGTCCCTAACTAATTTTAGTGAGAGATTTAAATCCCTCACTAAATTAGTGAAGGAAATACAAATTCCTCACTAAATTTTAACGAGAGACAAATTCTAGTTAAAATACAATTTAATTATGAAAAATGACATTTAGCTAGAGATTCATCCCTTGCTCAATTTCATTTTTTTAGTATTGATTTTAATTGACCATGAATTGTGTGGCTACTACAAACAATCCGTGTGAATGCTCTCTTGCGTATAAATGCTACCGAATTGACCATCCGTATCTGTCCCTTTAACTTCATCATAATTGTTGCGACATTTGTTAACCAAAATATGAAGCCAAGATTTCGGTACGCTTTTTCATTTCTGCTTTTATTTTTTCCTTTTCTTGTTAGTTGCATTTTTACTTTCTTGTGGCGATCCAAAGCCATGATTAATTCTCCCTCCTCTCCTCTCCTCTCTAGCCACTATCTTTATAAAGATAACTTCCTTATTCCTTAGCGTGCCACCACCAAATAGTAGTTTTATTCATCATTACAGATTCACACAGTAGCCATAACCAGTTTATAGGTCTCTACTCTCATTTACTCTTGGGATCCACCAAGGTTAAGGCTTAATTATAATGGCAAGCGCAAAGATTCAAATTTTGACCTTCATGTGAGGCAACTAGGAGAACCAACTCTGGTTCCACCCGCAGAAGAAACAGGCAAGGGTCTGTACTTCCTCAAACCTTGACCAGAAACATAGCAGTTCCAGTTCGTACAGTGTATGTTTCAAATCTGCTTGTCAAGGGAACGAGGAAGCTGCAACAGTGATCAGAGAAGCCTTGTCCAAGATTCTTGTTCCTTATCACCCACCTGGCCGGCAGGTTAACGATCAGTTCAAGACAAGTTGATAGTGGACTGTACTGGTGAGGGGGCAGTGTTCGTTGAGGCTGAAGCAAATTGCGAGATAGAACAAATAGGAGATTTGACAAAGCCTGATCCTTCCACTCTTGGCAAGCTTGCTTATAGCGTCCCTGGTGGCAGGAACGTACTTGAGATGCCTCGTATCACCGTCCAGGTTTTACTTTGACTCTCTCAGTTAATCAAATACATACATTTATATATTCGTATGCTCTTCATAACGAGCTAGTATGGCAATATAATGTTTCCATAACTCCTAAACTGATCTGGGCAGACTGAAAAAGCTAATTCGGAATCTAAACATTTTGTTTAGATAACAAAATTTTAGAAAAAGCTTTTGACCAAAAAGCAAGCTAGGTTAGGTTTGAAGCCGTTAACCTCGAAGCCGCTAAACCTCTCCTCTCTTCACTTCTGTTTTCTGGTGCATGCAAGCAAGTCGTGGTGTCTCTGAAATCGCTCCGTCACCGTCCAGGGGTTCCATCGTCTTTTCTTTTTCATTGCCAGAGTTCTTTTGTTCGTTGAGCTTGCTGGTTCTCTTTCATCCACAGAACCAAACAATCGCTGCATCTCTCCGTTCTGTGGCCTTCTTTGGTTCTGGTCTCTCCCTCACCCTTCCTCACTCTCCTCTCTTCATTCGTCCTCTCGTTGCTGTCGTCCACTAATGGTTATTCTTTCTTCCGGCAAAAGATTAATGGTTATTCTTCGGTTGTTGCTTTGCTTGTCAAACATCTAACTTTCTGTTTATTTACCGAGGGGCCAAGCATGACTATTTTAAGGATATAGAAATTGACCACTGGCCTAAAATCTTGCATTTAAAAAATATAAATTAAATTTTTAAAAATTTATAAAAGATTTATCATTGATATATAACGATATATCATTAATAAATATAATAATCAATTATAATATAAATATAGTAAATATTAGGCTATTTTTTGATTTAGTCCTATATCGTGCATGGGTCACATTTGCAAAAGCCTAAATCCTAAACCCTGGTTTTAATTGTAGATATACTTTTTTTGGGCTGTTTTGCAAATATGATTTTTTTGGACAAAATTTCAAATATTATTTTAACATATATCTATGGGATAAGATTTTGTTTTAGGATAAGACTAGGTAAGAATTTTTTTAAATATGTTTTTCTTGATTTTTTATGTTAATAAATAGATTTTTGATGATGAAAAATTATTTTTCTCTTGCTAAAAAATTAATTTAATTATAATCATGTTTCAGTCATTATAATTTATCATTTCACTTTACCTTTCTAAAAAACGATTTTTAATTTATCAAAAAAAGTTATATTTTTAATTATTACCTTTTAAAAATTTTAAAAAATTCAATTTAAATTTTATTATTTTTTCCTAAAAATATTAAATGAATCACAAAATTTTTTATTTTCATTATATGTCTAAAGTAATTTTTGAATCAAATTATTTAAATAAATTTTAATTTATCCAACTGACTTTTTAAAAAAAGTATATAAACATAAATCACATTAAAATTACATACTTATATTTTTTCCTAACTTTAATTTATAAAACCTTTATTCATTTTAATCTCAGTTAGAAATATTTATAAATGAACGAAATTTTTTATATGCCGTGTCACTGTCACCATAACCCAGTATTTAGACTGCTCTCTTGCCACGTATAACATGTAAATATTGATTCATGTCCACCAAGTTACAACGGTTTTCCCCCCAATCATTTCACCAAAAAATAGTAGTATATATGATTACATCTAAATGTTCATATATATATATATTGATGCTGATTTATTTGTCATTCATAAAGATGTATTGTTAGTTAAAGTAAAATAGTATTTATGATATGAGATATTAAGGTTTAAATAAATATATACCATAATTTTTTCGGGTACAAAAATACCATGATATTTAAGGCATCAACATTTGGAACTATAATATTTGAAAATTTGCACCGGAAGAAAAGCTAATTAATGTAATTTAATGAAAAGTAGACGGAGTTAAAAAAAAAAAAGTTGTAATTTTGGAAACACTCATCATTTTTAGACGATACCCTACGAGGATGGTCTTCCTAGCGAGATATTGATTTTAGACCACTGGGTCCAGGATTCAAATGCTAGTACCGTTATGTTGTGTTCAAATAATCTTTTTTGGATGAAAAGTTGATGTTCAAAAAACAAATTATATAACATGTATACGAGAACCATTCATCAAGATAATTTTATATTAAGATATTTTGATACATATCTTGGATAGCACTCGCACCTTAAAGTTTAAACATCAAATACCAAAATACTAATATCTTGAATGCATGTCTGCTAGAATGAAAGATGTCAAGTTCAAAATAACGATACGGGGGAAAATGATTTACGTAGCCCGAAGCTAAAATGATTTACATATATATGTTGTAGGTGACAAAATTCAAATGTGGAGGATTTACTTTGGGGCTGTGCATGAACCACTGTATGAAAGATGGACTGTGTGCTATGGAATTTGTAAACGCATGGAGCGACACTGCAAGAGGCTTGGAATTAAAGATCCCTCCATTTCTTGACCGAACCATACTCAAAGCACGCGAGCCTCCTATTATAGAGTTTCCACACCATGAATTTGCAGAGATTGAAGACGTATCAGATACCACAAAACTATACGAGGAACAAGACATACTCTACAAGTGCTTCTGTTTCGATCCCGAGAAGCTGAAGCTCCTCAAGAAAAAGGCCATGGAAGATCGCGTTCTTCAAAGGTGCTCTACTTTTGAAGCCCTTTCTGCTTTTGTATGGAGATCTCGAACTGAAGCCTTGAGGATGAAACCTGATCAACAAACCAAGCTTCTCTTCGCTGTTGATGGACGGTCCAGATTCGTCCCTCCAATACCAGAAGGCTACTTCGGAAACGCCATGGTGTTGACAAATTCACTGTGTGAGGCGGGTGAGTTATTGACGAATCCTCTATCATTCACTGTTGGGTTGGTTCAGCAGGCCATTGATATGGTTACAGATCGGTACATGAGATCAGCTATAGACTATTTTGAAACGACGAGAGCTAGGCCCTCCTTAGCAGCGACGCTTCTGATCACAACTTGGACTAGGTTGTCTTTCCACACCACAGATTTTGGATGGGGACAACCTCTGTGTTCTGGGCCTGTGACCTTGCCTGAGAAAGAGGTCATCTTGTTCCTGTCTCATGGGGGAGAGAGGAAGAACGTAAATGTTCTTCTGGGTTTGCCTGCTTCTGCCATGGAAACCTTTGAAGCACTGATGCAGTTATGAAAATCTGCGAACCGTTATTCTTGATTGATTTTCATTATAAATGTTACACGTGCGTCCAATGAAAGGCATCTGCTAGTTTAGTTAAGCCCATGTTTGCGTCTGCTATAAATTAATGTTCTGTTGTTCATAATTGTGCTGTTGTTAATTATTGGGGAATAATCCTGTTCTCGTGGATCTAATTGTTAAACTTGGAATATGAAGTATAATATATAGAAGTGGTGTTCACTTCACTTGAATTACCATATTTGTATTTAGTCCAAAAAAAAAAAAGGAATTACCGTATTTAATTTGTATTTCTGACCTAGTCCATCATTTTTAATAAACGTTAAATTAAACTAATCTTAACTCTCTCGGACGATTTAAAATCCTCTAGAATTATTCAATTTTAAAAAATCATATCTAGGAAATAAAAAATGAACAGAATAGTGACATTTATTTCATTTTTATGCAATATATTGATTAAATTAACATTTCGTTTTCTCTGATTTGAGGTTTTTTATTAATTAATTTGAAACATATCAGAATATTTATTCATTTATCTCGTTTAAGAAATACACTAAATTGTCATGTCCAGTGTCCGCAGTCCATTTACTCAGATATTCAGATTGACACATGGAGCAATGTTTTTATTTTTTAATAGACCTTTCCATCCGAACGGGAAAAAAAATCTATTTTAGAGAAATAAGTCCTTGTAAGATAAATAAAATTATTAGATTTTAATTTCTGGTCACATCGAAGTTCAATTGATAATTAAGCGTGAGTTAAAAAATTTTAAAATTATGTTTATCGACGTTCAAATTTTGTTTGGAAAAACCTTATTTTATCGATATAATTAATTGCAAGAAAATTTGGAACAATTGAGATACAGAAGAATGTTTGAACAATGTCATCGATATTAAAGTGGGGGTGCACGTAGCTAGATTTCCCCTCCATATCTTTGGTGAAGAAAAGCTTTGCTAAGTTCTGCATGAAAAATATCCTTTTTAGACCAATTATCTATATTAACATTATCAATATGTATAATAAAATGTCTAATAAATTATACTGTTTATAAATACATAAATTAGCTTGATTATCTTAAATTTTAAAAATTGAACTATTATATGTGATTACTCAAAAATTTGAAGAAGGATACACACATGCACTAACTAATCAGTATATCCTATATAAACTTCTTTTTTTTTTTTTGCCAAAATATCCTGCAATAATTTGAAAGGAGAAAAAAAGGTAACGAATCAAACCAATATGTACGAACTTTAAAAAAGCAGATATAGAATTGTCTTGGTAACAAATTAAATTGAAAAATTAAACATTTAATTAGAACTCTATGCCAGAGAGAACTCGGAGAAGGAATTAAAAAAAAATCAACTAAGAAAGACTTGGCTTCCTATCAATGACTGAATTAATGAAAACTTAGATCTTATTACTTTTAATCATACACCTTCAGAATACAAATCCCTCATAAAATTTGATATGATCTGATTTTCATTCATCTATCACGTGGTTTTCCGTGCACTAATATTCAAAAAGAAAAAAGAAAAAACAAAGAAAATCACCTTGCAGACCCAAGAATCGTCAATGTCAATCTAAAATGCCAAAAATATAAAGAAATCGAACCTTCAAAGTATAGAATCATTAGCCAGTCACTCATGAAATATGAAAAAGAAAATCGATTTCTCCAACGTATCTACAAGGACATCTAAGCGCCGCGTTTGAGGTTAAGCTTAAGAACTCTTTGGAATCTTGAAAAGCCGGCTTTCCCAACTCCGTTTACAAGACCGACAAGATGACGTAGAACTATCGGAAACAGAGGAATCAAAATCAGCAATCATTATCTCAGCCAATGCCTCGCAGAACACATCAACGTCGCAAGGAAGACATATAGGGCCACCATTATTATGGATCGACTTGCCATACTCATTCTCAGCATCTTCGAGCAGAGCCATGAAGCGTGGGTGATTGGCGTGCCCAATCTTGATCGCGAATCTCTGCCTCTCCGGACCGACGCAAACTGCAAAGCAACCGTGTGGAGCCACTCTGCTTTGTTTCGTCTTCGTCGACTGTCTTTCTGGCACTATCATGTTGTGATTACGTAACAAGGTGTAGCCACCGCGCTCATCCTCGACGTGGTGTTGCCGGAAGCAGCAACAGTCACCCCAAATCTTCTGAAACTTTCTTGTCAGAGTCTCCATTGAATATAATATCAAAGAGATAGTGGTGAGGACATGGAAACGTGAGGGCCTTCCATGTGTGTTTTATATACATACATACATACATACATACATACATATATATATATATATATAGGATTTGCGCATTAATCTTCTATTGAGCCTTGGACAATATTATTTAAATTTTATATTTTTAAAAATGACTTTTTTTCTATGAGTTAATAATTCTGTATATTTTGCATTGTTTGGGATAAAATATAAGACTCAGTAGAAAATAATAAATTTTAATTTATTAAATTATCTCACCGTCTGGAAGATTGAAATAGGATATGTACTGTGTATATATCTTTTTGGGCCCCTTTTCCAAGACGTGCTCTAGATTTTCTCCTTTTTTTTTCGTATATTCCAGCAAGTATATGATTCCCGTTGGTGGCTTCTATATATATGTATATATCAGTTTTTTTTTTTTTTAATCACCATGTCCTAGTACGCTATTGGATTTTGAATTGTGAATGATTTTAAGCAACTGTTATGGTGTCGGCACTTCCTATTTTTAGGAGGAAAGGTTAACAGCTGATAGATATATATTATATATCAGGCCAATTGCAAAAAGAAGATCATGGGATATATATATATATATATATAGATAGATCATTGAGCTAATTAATACCTTGTTTCCAAAAAATATTTAGATCAAAAAGAATTAATATTATCCAACAAAAACTGTCCTGTCTGTCTTTATTTTTTAGGGGTAAAAATTATGAATTCATATTATTTTAAATTTTAGATGTTATAGATGTTAATCAATTATCGATACAATATTTGCCAATACAAGAAAGTATGATTAATTATATACTATACAAATAAAATCTATATATAATAATAATAATAGGTCTTGCTATGAAGTAAAATTACATTGGATCATTGGCCGATAATGGAGGCAAAGCGGGTGCTTCCCCCTCCAGGAATCTCAGAATCCTTTATAAAAACATGCAAATTTATTTATTTGAAAAAAATGTTAGTACAAATTTTTGCCCCCAATTTTTTATCATTTAAAATAGGGATGAAAATAGGCTAAGTCAGGTTAAACTTTAACCAAATAGGGTTGAGCTTATGTGAGGCTTGATCCTAGCTTAAAGCTTAAATAAGGCTTTTTTCATGATTTAGGTTTGAATCTATTTAAAACCTAACTTGGCTTAAAAATTTATTTAAAAACTTAATTAAAAGTAAGCTTTTTAAATAGGTTTATATTTTAGTTTTCAATGTTTCAAATATACTTTGAGACTATTATATTATATAATATATAACATATATCAATTACAATATATAATAATTAAAAGTATTTACTAACATTAAAATTAATATGTTAGTCCAATATGATTGAAAATATAATTAAAAATAAAAAAATAGATTAATTAAAAATCAAATTGTGAAATCGATGTGTTAGTAATATACTACATAATAAATGTGTGTGTGTAAATAGGCTGACTTGTTAGGCTCGTAGGCTAGGCCTTAAAAAATAGGCCTGATGTATTTAATTAAACAGGCTTAATTAAAAACCTAATCTTGACTTGAGTTTATTAAGTAAATAGTGTAGGCTGGGCTTGAAGTAGGTCAAGTTGTAGACCCCTATAAAACATATTTTCTCAGCAGATTTGGAAGAAGATTCAGATGAGTTTGACACATAGGCAGAGTTATTAAGCTACAATTTGTGATATTTTCATGCACTATTAATTAATATACTAAAACAGGGCACACAATGCAACCATATATAGCCCATTCAAATTGTTTTGATGCAACCATTGTGGATTAGATCTACCGGAAGGCTAGTTCCGATTAGTCGAATATTTCAGTGCAAAAAGGATATTGTTAAATGATACGTGTGGATAAAAATCAATATTCAACATGCATCATTAACTATATATAAAGAATTTACACGAGCACTGGCAGATAAAAGGGGATCAAGGGGTCAATTCCATTGTTTGTTTTGTTGGTAAACATTGCCTCTCTCGAAAGAAAGAAGAAAAGAAATAATTCTTTTGCTGCTTTTATGCAGTGTTTGCTTTGTTGGTGCATGCCATTCCATTCTATTAAACAATTCCACTTTCATGCAATACTGTTACAGCTTCTAAGTCTCCACACCTCTCTAGCCAGTTTCAATATGTAGTTTTATATAAAGTATAGTTTATTTTTTAGAAAATGGCCCCCTCCCTCCCTTTCCAGGTCCGCCCAGTGATAAAATTCATTCGATATAATTCACTGATTGTTTAATTTATCTCCAAAAAGTTGAACTACTATATATATATATATATAGATAATGATTCCTTAAAAGTTAAATATAATATGAGACTTACATTGAAAAAATGTACAGAATCAGACTGATGAACTAACAAGCTTTAGTTTAACCACAGATTGAACTATTTTAAAGGATAGTTGAACGGCAATACAGAAGACAGTTTAAAAAAGCGATATGTCTAACTATACAGATATTTATGAGTGATGGTTGATCCTAAACTTAAGAGCTGCTGTGAGAATATTGAAAAGCGGGCGAGCCCAACTGCGTTTATCTGGAACAGAGGTCTGAATCTCAGCCAATGTCCGGCAGAACACATCAACGTGGCAGGGAAGGCATATAGGGCCATCGTGATGTACGGAGGAGCACGAACCATATTCATTCTCAGCATCGTCAAGCAGAGTCCTAAAGCGTGGGTGATTGGCGTGCTCGAGCTTCAAGACGAATCTCTGCCTCTGCGGACCGACGCAGATGGTGAAGTAGCCGCGTCGAACCACTCGGCTCTGTCCCCGAATCTTCTGGAACATTCTCCTCGCAGCCTCCATCGAACAACAAGCTAAGCACGAGCACTGACGATAGATTTCGGAGACGACGGTACGTCCATGTATGGGAACTAGCCCGGAAGGGAGGATAAAGCTGGACAGAAAAGCAATCAGAGAGAGCCTTATATCTTCCCATGTGTGTAATTTATATATCTAGCGAGAGAACATGAGGAATTTTGATTCACACTAGTTGACCTATTCTTCCATATTTGGGATTTTCCTTCTCGTATCCTGGATGTTGCTGGTTTTTGAATGGTTGATCCTTCAACTTGCACCTCGTGCGTTTAGATGTATTATGATTGAGTTTATCAATATCGTTTTTTCCTCCCTGATAAAGTTTTTATTTTCAAAACAAGTTAGGATATTGATGTCATTCTTCGTTAGAATCTTTATAATATTTCTTTATCTTTAGGGTAAAAACTATGAATTCAGTTCATTTTAAATTTGATATATATTATTAATTACTTGATGTTAATCAATTGTATTATTATGTAATATGTAACGTTTTCATATTATCAAAGTGAGATGTAAAATATATAGTCATGAATAATGAAAGAAAAATTTATCTAATCTAATTACATAAATAAAATATATACTCCCTCTATTTGATATTATATATAAGTCATTTTTAATGAAATTACACTCCAATGAATTATTTATCTGTCCTTAAAAATGTATTCTCTTTTCATATTTACCTTTTTTTAATATGATGTCTTAATTAGTTAGAAAATCTTATTAATTATAATCCTTAATTAATAATATTTTTTAAAAAAATATATTTTTATTAATATCTTATCTTATAAAAAATGTTTTATATTTTTTAACGAATAGTACGTAGTTTTACTCATCTTTTATCAGAAAGAGGTTTTATAATATATCTTTAGATTTTAAAAATATTTTAAGGCAATTTAAATTTTTAAAACAAAAATATAAAATCATAAGAGTAAGAAATACGTATATAATTTAAACGTCCAAAAATTTTTAGTGACCCCGGGGTTTTACCCCTCATATCCGTGGGGAGTTATGGCACAGCATGATTGAAAATTAAAGTCAAATGCTTGGATGGGATAGGAGAAATATACGTTGGCCGTCAGTGGTCCCGAAGCTGCTGAAGAGGAATAATCAACGAAGAACAAATAATGGCTGACCCACGACGGTTACATTTTGTTAAATTGTGAATGAATATTAAAATACACATGTTTTTTAGTTGGTTGGCTAGTCAGTTTTCTTCACTCCTCTTGTGGTGATGGTCAGCTTCAACTGCTAATTAAAAAAGTAATAGTATTATAAGAAATAAATAAATATTTTTGTTGGCCGAAATTGTAAAATATGCTATATACGCCAAAAAGATGCGATTAAGGACCCTGAATAGTTTCAAAATTTGGATCTTGAAAATGAAAATTAATAAATCCGAATGACCCATTTGTTTTCAATGAGCGGGAATTTGAATTTTCGTTTAACAAGGCATTGAAATTTTCAGTCAATAAAGATAAACATGCTTGTTTTTTATTAACTTTTTCCATGACTTTTTAGTCAAAGAGAGCATGCGTGTTAATTGATCTGGGAAAAAAAAACATGTGCTAACTAATTCCTTTTGCAATTTTTTATACGTTTATCTGCTATCGAGTGCTATTATACCGAATTTTAAGTATCATTGTTGAGCTTAGTTATTGGTGCTTTTTTCAACATATGCTTTTCTTGCTTTTTTTGTTCAAGCCTCCGATCCTACTTATGAGAATTTACTTCTATATTCTATCCAGCTATCATCATTCTTTTTTCCTCCCCAAAAATATCGTCATACTAGGTACTTTGATTACTTGTTTTGAACCAATGTGGATAAATGGAAGAATTAAAAATAACAAACTCTGAAATAAACAATTAGCACATATACCAAACCAAAGAAACGAAAAGCTAAATGCTCATTTCTCAAGCGTTTTTCTTGAAGTTGCACCTGACTTTTCATTTGAAAATGATAGAAGATAACATGTGAGATCGAACATCTCAATAGTATTTCTAATCATTTTTTAATAAAGTTTTAAAAATTGAACTTGTCATTAAACTGGATGAAGTACTAGTTTGAGAGCCAGTGTTGTTAAAATGTGGTTAGATTGATTGTGATTAATTTAACATTTTTAATTTTTTATGTTAAATATGCATTTTTTTGTTAATAATGGATATGTTAAATATTAATTAGAAGCAATATTTTATAAAATATTATTTGACAATATTAAATTTGTAAAATAAGAATAAATTAAAAAATCAAGGAAAAATGAAGAGAAAAGGAAGAAACAAAATATTAGACACTTCGAAGGGGTTGATTGGAACTAAATTAAAAATAAATAAATTTTGAGGCAAAAATATAGGTAAATAATTAGATGTATAAAAATTAAAAATATGTGCTCACATAAAAAATAATGATAAAAGATTTAAGTAAGATACGCGAGCAGATACTCCTGGGAGGAAACCAAACAAAAGAAAGGCGCCAATAAAAGTGAGATTAAATCCCACATCTAATCTAAATTTTGAAAGAGTGGGTGGGCGCATCTCTCCTCTAGAATGCAATGGTATTAGAATAGAGCTGATAATTTAGATAAATTAAATTTATTTAGGTTCAATTTAAAATATGCTCGATCCAAGTACTTTGTAAGGAATTTGAATGATTAAAACTGATATGAATTTATTCAAAATTCGGCTGTATTTTTATTTTTTAAAATTAATTATTTTTATTTTATAAAAATATAAAATATATTTTTTAAATACTTAAATGATGTATAAAACTTTTTTTTTAAATATGGGTCTTAAAATCTAAAAAGTAATATTAAAATTAATTTTAAATATTATTTTGAGATATATTATCGATTAAAAATAATAAAAATATAAATATTTTTAATTTATTTAAAAAATACCTATAGTAATACATTTAAATATATGATATTTTAGTATAAAATTATCTAAATCTTAAAAATTAATTAATATTTTTATATTTTTTATTTGGATATTCTGTTCAAGCTCGAACCCTATCAAGATGGCCTGAACATTAAAAAAATATTAATTTATCAAATCTAATCTTGTTTTATTTTGAATTTATTATTTAAATTTGCACCTTTTTATATTTTAATTTTTTTTTGTAATTTTTGTTACTTAGTCTAGTTTTTAAGTGCAACCGTTTGGCGGCTTGTTGATCTAATTTATTGGTTTTTGACTGATTCTTTTAACATTTGGATTGAACCAAGTGCCAGTTCCCAATTTAAAAAGTTTTTGAAGATCATCAACGCAGGTGGCCAAAAAAGTCATCGAGATATACACTTTTATAGATGCATGTTAGCCCAAACAAGGGCCAGCTTGTATTTGACAATTTTTTAATTAACTTCAAATTCTTAAAAATATATACGCTCTTAATATTTCAAGTGAATAATTAATACTTTTTGGGGTTGTTTAATCTGGGGAAAGCGTATAAAGAACCGTGAAAGTTATATAAAAGTTATAGGTGTTGGTCAAAATATAAAAGTTCCAGGTGAGAATGAGCTCGGCGTAATTAAAAGCAGGAATTATAATTATTATTACATGTATCTAACCTGAATTTACATTATTGATTCTAAGAGGACAACTTGACAGAATAGTCAAATTTTTGCTGGTGGCCACCATTGAATGTACACGGATGCCTTTATTCACATTCACACTGACACGTGTATCAAGTAGATTAAAAAGTCACTACCCGGGGTCCAAATACCACGTGCAATCATCAAATTGAATTGAATATTTGAATTGTATAAAACTTTGAAAAAATGACAATGAAATCCTCCAAATTAAATATATAACAATTTGGTTTCTCAAATGTTATAATTTTATTAAAATCTTTAAAATTTTTGTATCAATATATTTTAAAGTGAAAAAGTTCATTTTACCCTTATTAAAAATAACAAATGCTAATCACAACTTTTAATTAAAAAATAATAACTTTTATTGTGTGAATCATAAGAGTTGAATAGAAAAATCACAACTTGTCAAGTGTAATTTATGCTATTAAAAAAAAAATTTACTTTTGTTTAAGGAATAATAACTTTTATTTAAAGAATCGTAAGAAATAACAACTTATCAATGAAGATAAAATGGTATTTTCAATTCAAAACACAGAAGTCCATAAATACTTGAATGGAATTATGGAATTTCAAAGGATTATATTATCATGTATGCAATTCGAGGAGATTTGGGTGTCATTTTCCCTACAACTTTTTAAATTTTTTTTTATAATATGCTCACCTTTCTTGTATTTTTAAGGGTTAAGGGGCAAAAATGTTCAAATTTTTTTAGTTAGAACAACTTTATCTTAAAATTTTTTAAAAAAGTGCAATGTTTCCCCGACATTAATTTTGATTATAAAATAATTTAGTTTGACTGATAAAGGTGATGTGGCAATTTTTTTTCCTGATGTGGTGAGGTAAATGAGATGGGTGGGGAAAAAAAGTCATATCCACCCTTATCAACCTTCTCTTCTCTATTTTCATTGACCTCCTCCCCTTCATTACCCCATCGTCAATCAAACACAACTAACAAAGCACCTATAACTGTCCTCTTCTTACTCTTATATATTTTCCTTCCTTATCGAAGGAAATTTTATAGAAATCATAAGAAAAAAAATTAAATCTAAAGCAAATCACAAATTGCAAATCAATCAAAGTAAAATAGGGAAAAGAAGAAGGTGCTCAAAACAACAATCTAGAATAAGTCAGGGCTAGAAAATCAACCAAAACTAAATCACAGAAACAAAAAGCATGGAATATTGGAATACTATTAAATAACTAGTAACATTACATTACAAAGATGGAGGCCGAAATGGAACCAATATGAGCAAGTAAACTAGCAACTAGAGGACATGCTAGTCCTAACTATCAAAGCCTTATAAGAACCCAGCTTGACTCTACTAAACTAAAATGAATAGGAAAAGGCATATAATAGATAAGATGAGTCTTTATCCTCTCCTTTTTTGCTATATGCTCTAGGAGTAAGGAGTAAAAGCTGCTCGACATGAGGTTTGAATAGAGAAAATCATGTTGCTAGAAATTGACATAGATCTTACAAATAGGTTGTCGGAGTAGCCTTAAACACTTTCAATATTGAATGAGAAGCACATCATGAATTTATAAGTAGATAATCAAAATGATAGCAAGCAGACGTTAGAGGAAGTGGAAATGGCAGGTTAATGACCATCCCTTCCAGCATCTCCAACTTCTCTTCTATTAGCATTTCTCATAGAAATTCTCCCAAAAAAACTCACGCTTCCTCTAAAAAGAGTAGGATCTAGACCTTCCTCAAAAGAGATAATAGAGAGAGAGAGAGCAAGATTTAGACCTATTCTTAATTATTCACCAATAAGGAAGAGAGAGAAACCTAATTTGAAGCCCTCATGATCCTGTATGATTAAAAGCCCCTATTCTTGATTCTTCATCATTAACCCAAACCTTGACAATAAGGAGCAAGATATGGTTACATTGTGTTCCTCAATATCCAAAAACCCAGTTTGATGAAAGCTTCGTCTTACCTTTAAGAATTTTTTTTTGCCATGTGTGTCTAGCTCATTCCATTTAACTTCTACTTGTATATTTTTTTAGTCAAACTGAATGACTTGACAGTTAAAATGGGTGGCCGTTAAAGGCATGATAGCATTGTACTTTTTTTAAAAGTTACAGGGTAATGTTATTCCAACTAAAAGGCAAAAATACCCAATGTTTTTTTCAAAATTCTTTCAAGATATTTTTGCCCCTTAACTTTATTTCTTTTTATTTTAAAGTTATTTGAAGCCACTTTCACAAAAGAAAATCCTAATAACTTCAGTGAGTTCATATAGTGGCATCAAGGGGAATATACTTAAGTAAGGTTTGGATAGATTGATTTGAATTAAATTTTATCTTGCATTCAGATTAATAGAAATTTGGATTTGAATTTAGTCTAAATCCCTCATTTTGATATACATAAACTTATAAATTTTGATTTGATTCAAATCTAAATCAATTTCTTGTTATAATTTATTTATAAGTTCAAATTCTCTCTGTACTCTAATCATTTGAAAGCCCAGAATCACTTAAATTATTCTATTCTCTTCATTTTCACAATTAATACCTTTATAACTTTTGTATTTTTTCTCATCCCTCATCCCTATCTCTTGTCAATTAAAAAATAAAGATAAACTAGTCATTTTTTATTTTTTTGAAATCTCAACTTATATATCTTCTTCATGTAAAATTGTTTAAATTGTCTAAACAAATAATTTAAAATAGATGAATTTCAAATGTGATATTTCAAATATAAACTTCAAATCCAAATCTATCAATCCCAATACTTCCTTAGATTTTAAATCTTGAAATCTCACATTTAAATTCTATGTATTTAAAATATTTTGGTTGGATAGTGTAAAAAATTTAAAGGTAAAAGAGAGATGAGTCAAGATTTAAATGACAAATAGAAGATTAAAATTGATGAGACCACCTCTATTATTCAATCGAATGAGAAACCAAAACAAGAGATGGTGAGACTAACAGAAGCACCAATAGCAAAAACACAAGGAAAACAAAGTTGGAATAGGTGGAATTTCAAAACTATGTTCTATAGAAAATTTGAATTAAAATATGAATTTAGATCACATCCAAAGACTTTTATATGTCCAAATGGAAGATTATGTTTAAATCAAAATCCAAATTTTCATGCATTTAGATCCAAACCCACCCTTAATTAAGCCCAATGTATGACCATATACACACATATATATGCAACCCTATGTATTCAAAACAAGTATGAATTATTTATTAAGAAAATATATTATAATTATGTCGAAACCAGTTTACTTCAAGGAGTGCGAATCATGGAGAAATTCATGAGCACAATGAGGTTGATCATTATCATCATGACGATCATAATTCATATTGAAAAGACAACAAGAAGGATAGCATAGAGCAAAAAAAGAATAATTCTCCTTTAATAAGCTTTCACTCACTGGACTTTGATCTTTTACCTTGTCCATCTTTGCCATCACCTTGAAGAACAAATCCACATTGAAGGGAAGCCATATAAGGCCATCACTTGTGAACCCAAGCTCTATTTCTACATCATATAGTAGATTCTTGAACAATGGTTGATTCACCAACACAGTTTCAACCTCAAACCTCTGTCTCTCTACCCCAACATACGTTAAGAAATAGCCTTCAAGTAACCCAACGTTGCCATACCTTCACAATCTCCGTTAATATTGATTTTGCTTCCTGCCTTAGTTTGAAATTCTCAGGGATGTACATTAAAAAAATTATTAGAGGAAAAGGGTGACAGTACTGTCAATGTGTAAGAAGTGAATTATACTCTTTAAATAATTAGAGTTTGTATTGTTAAGGGTCTTGACTTTCATCTTAGATTTTATGAAGCCATACCTTTTTGTCTCCCATACATGCATTACTTTTATTGGTTTACCAAAAAGAACATTACTTACTTTCATTAGACAAATCGATAACTAAAGCATGAGATGCATGAAATCATTGGCTCAAGATGTGACGTATGAAGAGAATAAGTAATCAAGCTTGTTAATCATTATATGTTATATAAGACATGTCAAGTTGTAAGATTTTCATCTATGATTAATTAGATAGTCAACTGCATTGAAAAAAAATGTCAAATCATAAAATGTTATTGATCAATGGCTTTGATCACACTTATAACCCCGGGCCATTAGTGCCCATCTTCTAATTAAAAAAATGATGCATTACCAATACATAATATTTAATGAATAATAAAATATAGCTTGGAAAAAACTAGAGAGGCATTGTAGTTATGCTATTACCAGAATGATGCATGTATCACATGAAATATGCTAGATTAGTTGCACATTTAGATGATTCTACCTTTGTCTTTTCAAAATTCCAATAATCTTGAATGTCATTCCTTGTTTTTTAATTATCGATGTTTGTAGGATCTAGAAATACATTTTTGTGAAAGTTAAAAGAAGTTCATTATCAAATTCCTATAGGAAGACTAGGCACACGATCATTTAATGAGCCAACTTGACAAATTGATTTGTCTTACTCCCAAATTTAGGATCTTAACTCCTCACCTAATATGGTTTCACTAATATGGTAATTAATTATATTTTATAAACTTTAATATAAATAATTTTTAACTAGCACAAACCATTTAACTTGCCTATGAGAATGTACTTTAATGCAAGCTTACTTCAATTATCACCAAAACGGGGTAGCTTGCGTAGCTCTTAAGTTACTTGACACTCACATAGAGAAGTAACTATTGGATATAAGGCACAAAAAATGTACTTTATCAGAGAGAGAATGGGAGGGGAGAGTATTATACTATGATATAGCTTTTGACTTGAGACAATCACTTCTATTTATTGTGCAAATGAGTGACTTATTTTATGAAACTATCAACACAAATCATATTACATCATATTTACATTTAAGATGAAAAGATTGTGGTTGATATATTCATTTTTTTTTGCCAAAATAATTCCATTTTTTAATAAAAAAGAAAGTGCAAGCATCAACAGTCAAAGCAAAAAAAAATTAACACTAAAAAAAACCTAGAAATACAACCTAACACACCAAGAAATTCACCAAAAAAGAACAAGAATAAAAACAAACAAACTATTAAAAAAACAAAGGAATGACAAACATGCATCAGAACAAAAACCAATTTAACCAACACCATAATGATTTAATTTTAACATAGACCCAGCAGAAACACAATTTGAAATAGAATTAAAATTCCACAAAACATCATAATCTTGTTAAAAAAGGATTGATCCATATCTATCAATACCACCTCAACTTCACCACTTTTGAAGCAATTCATAGGCCTAATCTCTTTGTATGATTGATATTCTAAGAGGGAAGAAGAAGCCATCATCCAACAACTATAACCCATCCCTTTTTTTTTTGCAGGATTGCTAAATGATCAGCATGTTTATCACCTTGATGAGAAACTAAGGAAAAACTAACATTAGACAAAGAAATTTTTAGCTTTAGTAGCTCATGTACAACATTGATGGTTTAACATTCACAACCCTTCCAAGGAACCCTGCAAATCAAACTAAATAGTTCCTAACAATTGGTCTGAAAATGAATATGAAATATAACAAACTTCAATTGAATCATAGAAGCCTTCTTCGAAGCCAAGCACTTAATCATGAAAGGGTCTTAACATTTTCAATTGAATCATAGAAGCCTTCTTTGAAGCCAAGCACTCAATCATGAAAGGGTCTTAACATTAACCTCCCTGCACAACCCCCTAATAAACTCACCCATATTATTTCTATAAACCACACTAACTCCTGCCATCAAATAAGAGTTACACCAAGCCCATCAATATTGAATTTAATGCTGCCAACTTGAAGAGTTTCCCAAATCACCTTCCTCAAAGCTTTGCTAATACAAGGGGCTTGTCTGGTCCTATCCTCAAACTTCTTGGAATCTTAAAATTCATTTATGAGAGCTGAAACCATCCTAATCAAACCTTGATCATCAATATTGTCATTATTGAACACATATTTACATCAAAAATTCCAAATCTACCAACACATCACTGCTACCGTGGCTTTCTTATATTCGTCAAAATTACCATTATCCAATAACACATCAAGAAGCCAATACTTGCCATTTTAAACATTCTCAGTATTAAAACATAAGCCTAAACTTATATCCACACTTGCTTATGAATTTGTAAATAGACTATGATCCTTAACTTTTTGTAACCAGTCTTTTGTAATATAATACCCAATCTTAATGATGTAAGCACCATCTTTTGCATCCTTCCAAATAGGGCTAGCAGTGATGGCCTAGCTATCAATGGTGGTAAACTCTCACTAGTAACAGAGCTTTTGCTGCTAGCAACAATGGCGCTTGTTTTTTTTTTAAAAGAGATAGACACGGGCTTTTTGATAATTGACATATAAAATCTTATAGGAAATAACTTTTAAATCTAATGAGCTTCAATTGCAATTAAATTTTAATGTGCATTTACTAAAATACCCTTATTCATTCTACCTTTCATTTTCTTCAATTTTCAAGGTCATCTCTATTACCTTTTGGTGCTTCCTTACCACTGAATACTAGCTGGATGTCATGTCTTCCTTGAAGTCATTTACCATTGCATCGTGTTTAAAGGTTCTTACTATCATGTTTGGGGAATATAAGGAAGATCCTGAAGAAGAAAATGAGCATGAAGACTAAAGAGGATGAATATGAGGAAGGAGAATTAGACCTATCAGCATTCAGCAACTTGTGCATTAGCATCTTTCAATCCTTATGAATATTTTTAGAGAGGTAAATCCATGAATCATCCTTAGAACAATTTAACCTTAAAGAACAAAAACAACAGCAAGTATATTGCTTGTAAGGCAATTAATCAAACACATTATGAGCAATAAAAATTGACGATTTTGAGAAGGAAGAGTGGCAATTACTTAGTTTACAATTTGATAGTTGCAAGGACTCTGGAAGATTCTTTCTATTTTGGGAACCCCATTGTATTACCACATCTCGAGTCATACACCATAATTACACAATTAACTATCACAAGCCCTATACGGCTTCATTGCCAATTCACAACACAATCCACTTGCTCTAATTATTAATTTCTCCATTCATTTCTCCTAACCCAGTTCCACTCTTTAGGGAGAAATCATTAAGTGAAAGATATGGAGCAGGAGATAGAGAGAGGGAGTGAGTGAGAGAGAGATCGATACTCTTGATTTGTTAGATCAAATATTTATGAATTCATCTTGCTTCTTTTGATTTTTTTTAGGAAGTGTTGTATTTTTTTGAGCTACTTATAGGAAGACACTCATCTAACAGTGTTCGATGGTGAGGAAGCTTTGAGCACTAGGTCTAAGAGACAGCAAAGGTAACTTTAGAAAATTTAAAGGAGATGAAAGGTAGAATAAAAAAGGGCGTTTTGGTATATGCACACCAAATTTTTTTTGATTACTCATAGGTATCCTCCAATATTTTAAGCATAGTGGGACACTAAATATGAATTTATTTGCAATTAAAACTCATGGGATTTTAGAATTATTTTTGTATGTTGTGGGACTTTGCGGTAATTAGAATTCTTACATAGGATCTTTGTGTGATTTTCTTAAATTTTGTTACATAGAGGATCTTGGGCATGTAATGCATATTTTGAATGCATAAGGCCTTTAATGAACATTGTTACTATTGAGATTTCTGTAATTAGAACAGGGTTGGAGGTTTGCAAGATGCTTAGATTGTCTAAAGTGCATTTATTCTCCAATTTGCTTGGAGCCACAACACATTGATGAGGGACGTAGGTGTCGGGTTTACTAATAGGGAGATTTCAGAGCAGATAAGAAAGATTATTTTTTCTAACTAGAATATTCAAATTTCACATGCCTATAAACAAGTCTTGAACTGGTTGATATGCTTGGTAAGAAAGCTCATGAAGTGGGAGAAGTTACTATCATTAATCATGATATGCCTGCGAACTATAATGGGTTGACGTAAGGTATGTGTCTTGGTTGCTACTTTTGTGTTAGGCTGAGAGTTGTGTCATGCATGCCTCTTGTACTCACAAAAAAAAAAAAAGTTGTATGGGGCCCTAAAAACAAATAAGTTGATTTTGACGGCCTGAGTGAAAATTTCCCAAATTTCTCGGCGCCGCTTTAGTTTCCGGCCCACGTCTGATAAAAGTGAAAAAACAAAATCAAACGAAGCGATTTGAGGTCGAAGGCCGCGAATCGTGCCCCTGTTTCTGGATTCACGATGGATTCCATAATACCCCGGTTTAGGTGCTTTGCTGAAAGCGCTTTTTAGTTTTCTACTTCTTCACTGCCTGCCTATTTTCTGCATCTGCTTCTTCCTTCGTGCTTGCCATTGCAACAATGGACGATTGTATAAAGCAAGAACCTTGTGATACTCCCAATGTGCATAACTCCAGGCCGAAAACCAACGTTGCTTCGACCTTCCCTGACACTGTTATCGAACTCAGCAGCAGCAGCAGCGACTCCGATTCAGACGTCGATTTGGATAGTTTAATCGGCACCAACATCGTCTCAGCTTTTTCAAGAGGGGAAACTGGCACGCGTGGGGCTTCAGTTGCGAACCATGGAGGTATTTTAAAGAAGCGCAAGACGAATGAGGGTGGAATCGTTTTACCCCTCGGATTTCTTAGTCCTCTTCCCTCGGAAACATCGCAGCCGACGCTGAGATTGCCAGCTCCTGAGTTGCCTTCTACTTCGATACATGCCAATGGGAGCCGAGACTTAAATGTGCGGTCCAAAGCCCAGAGCTGCAAGCAGTTCTGGAAGGCCGGAGACTATGAGGGAGCGATTAGTGATGGTTGGGATTCTTCATCCGGTACGGCAGTCTCTGCATATCATGTTCTATTGTAAACGGATTCTTTAGATTTTTTTTTTTTGGCGAGAAACGGCAAGTGACCCGAGGCATCCCCTATTTCAAGCAGCTTGCTTCTACATCACTTTCTCGTTTTCATGTTTGATTTACGTTTCTGTTAAGTTCTTAGATGTTTTGGAAGCACAAGTATTGAAATGGACACATTTTTTTTTGGGGCGGGCCCGGGGGGTTTTAAAAGGAATGGCCGTATCGTTGAATATGTTTTTGTGACATGTTATTAACTTGGCTTTAGTTTGCTTTGTGTCTGGTTTGGGTTTAATGTGTATAGTTATTGACGATTTTATATAGGCTCTGGAACAGGGAAACTTTTGTAGATTAGAAAGGTTGGGAGTCATTCTCATGGGCGAGAGACGGACGTTCATATTTACTGAGGAAATGTTTGCATGCGGGTATTGGATGGCGGGAAAATTGATGGGAAGGGGGCTATTCCCCGCAAGAATTAGAAGATTCGGAGGAGGACTGGGATTTTAGAAGAATCTTTCCCCTTTAGACTCTGCTTTTATTACAGATGGGGTTTAAAACTTTTCCTTATCTAGGTTTAATAATTCTCATGCAGGATCAAGGATTTTGGCCTTGTCACAGTTTGCATTCTAAAGTAGATTTAGGGGGAAGACAATCAGCATCCTTGAGCTTAATGAAGCTGTTGATAAATTAAATTAACATTTAGATGTTTATTTTTTAATTATTTTAGTCACTTTTTGTGTTATTTGACTATTTTAAGGCTGTCAGGCCTGAGGTTCCTGGAATTTCTGTGTTTCTAACCCTGCAATTATAATTTGTTATTTATTATAATTCTACAGTTGGCATGGATCATGTCAGAGTTCATCCAAAGTTTCTACATTCTAATGCCACAAGTCATAAATGGGCTCTTGGAGGTAAACTGGCGTGTTTATATGAATGTTCAATCACAGGAATGACGTGTCTGTGCCTCTCAAAGTGTTGGGTGAAATAAGAGATTTTTGTCCTGGGTTTCAGTATTTTATAGTTAGTAATTTTTATTTATGCTTATATTAATTATTTCTTTGCAGCTTTCGCAGAGCTTTTGGATAACTCATTGGACGAGGTATGTACACTGCTTGCTATAATATTGAGTTGGATGCTGCTTGCTATAATTTCACGTCTTCACTTATTTTGAATCAGGTTTGTAATGGGGCTACTTTTGTTAACGTTGATATGGTTGTCAATAAAAAAGATGATACAAGGATGCTGCTGGTTGAAGGTATTTTCATTCGTTTTTTAAAAACCTGCTATAGCACCTAAATTGTCGATTTTTTTTTTAAATTTATAGAGCTATACAAGGAAAAGAAAAATGTACATGGGTGAATTAGATGAGCTCCTGTGATTAGCTTGCCACTTCTTCCCCTCTGGCTACTTCACACCTCAATTCAAGCTGCCCACTTTTGTCACCATCACTGTTGCCTAGTTCTTACTCCTTTTCATTGAAGTTAAACAGAAACGTATAAGGTGAGCAGAGTGGCACTTTTTGAATTACACATTGGCTAAGTGCACTGCCTATGACTCAAACGAGATTGGAACAGAATAATAGTAGTTATGATTGGTAGCAGTAATAGGAGGGCGGAATGAAGTGGACTGATGGAAGGATCCTTGCTTATATGAGAAATCCCGTGCTAGACTCCATAAAATTATGTGGCTTCTGTGGTTTCAGGGAGGAAAGAATTGCTTATGGTCTGTTCATGAATTTTTGCATAAATGGTTTTAGGTTTGCTGGGTCACAGTCTGGTTTTAAACTTGTAAATGGTGATGAAGATTGGCACCATGCAACTCATTCCTATTCTTTTAGATGTGTTTTCCAACTAAACTTCATCAGTCACCACTAATCTGTTATAGGTCTTTATTTTGATATCTGAAACTTAAGTATGACTAGAACAGCATAACTTATCGTTTAGAAGCTAGAGTACTAATGAGTCCATGGTATTTTATAAAAAAAAACAATGGCACAATAAGCTTACCCCTGGAGACCAATAATTTTGTTGCAGAACCAAATGATTCTGATATTACTTTGCAGGATTAAAGGACCTAAATGTAATTAAAATTTGTTGTGAAAAGACAAAATTACCGCTGATGTATTTTTGTTGTGATGAGGGAATTGATTGTTGTTAAAATGAGAATGAGACTTCTTCTTTCTCAAATGGAGATTTGTTCATCAGATTATAACAATTCCTCTACTAAATTAATTTTTACAGTGGTTCATGAAGGAATTGATTGTTGTTAGAATGAAAATGGGACTTTTTTTCTTGAATGCGAACTTGTTTATCAAATCATAACACTTGTTCCTCTCCACCACCAAGCTAATTTTTAGAATTGTAAATAAGGGAATTGATTGTTGTTAAAATGTGAATAGGACTTGTTTTTTGTTTTTCTTGAATGGGGAGTTGTCATCAAAACAGTATATAATATACACATGAGGGGTGTTTTTGTCTTTTCACGACAAAGTTTGTTACTTTGATCCTGTAGAGTAATATTATATCATTTGGCCTTGTGGCGTAATTAATTGTCTTCAAGGGTCCTTGATTGTGATTTTCCCAAAAGACAATGGCACAATAAACTTATATGGAGAAGGTTCAAGAATTTGATTAGGGATTAGATATGATGATTGCATAGTATTATATAAAAAATATGGCACAAGAAGGTTATCAGGAGAAAGTTTAGGAATTTGATTAGGGATTAAATATGCTTGCAGTCCTGATTGAAGCATTGCTAGCTGCTTGAATCAAGATTTTAGGAAGTTTGTTCAATTTTAAGGCCCTGTTTAGTATGTGGAATTGTTTTTGATAGAATGCGAATGGGATTTAAAAACACACTTGGTATATCAATGAAATGATGATATGACTTTTATTTAATATTTATAATTATGATAGCCAAATACCATTTTACCCTCAGACTAGTTACTAAGGGATCTACTCATGAAAAGTCTAAACCCAAGCATAGCCTTAACCACCAAGCACCACCATGCCTGGCCTCAACCATCATGCACAAATCCTTGCCAACAAGGGAGGGAGGAGATGACTAGAAAAACCATCAAAACATCATTAAAAAAAAAACAGGCACAACAATCAACAATAAAAAAGCGCCAAATCGAAGAATATTGGAGAGAATGACGGCCTTAGGAAGTCAGATTGGAGAAGAAAAATCATTGTCAAGGTGGATTCCATCATTTCCTTTAACACTAGCAACCCAGATTCAAGAAGAACAATGGCCTTAGGAAGTTGTGATGGTCATTGTTGTTGCCTTAGGAAGTCACAATGGTCATTTAGTGACAGAGGAGAATGATGGTAAGACTGTGGACGTTGCGAAAATGGGAGTACGATAGTGGGAGTGCAGGAGTCACGCAAGGGTAGGACTATCCAAAAATTCAAAACCAAGGATAATTTTGTCACTAAAAAGTCATTCCTAGTAATTGATGTGCATTCCTCTGGTCGATTCATGTAATGAGGATGACCTCAAATGGGGTGGTGGGCCATTCCAGTGGGATGGGCTCTCCCAGGCACTAAAAACCCAAAATGGTCATTCTTTCATCCATTCCTTCTTTAAATGAAAACTCATGATCTTTACTGCCAAACAATGGGGAGGGCCTTGCTCCAATCCCATCTTTCCCCCCCTTTTCTTGATTTATTTATTTTTTGACAAATTATACCCTACAAATATATTAAACCCCTATTTCTTTGCAGTTGCCAGTTTTGATATAGTACTCCACTTCAGCTGTATATTTATTTGATTTCGGCCAAATTGTTCTTCCCTCTTTCAAGATATCCCCAATTAGACACCCCCTCTTCTTTGTCCTGAAAAAGGGCGTTCTCCATTTTCTTTGTCATGCTCTATTCCCCTTCCCTGACATGACAAAAATATGCTGTGTTGATTACTCTTTACAACAGAATACTAGTCATAGTTACATTTATCTTGACCAATAACCTGTTATGCAATAAATAAAATGAGAAAGTTAGTTAAAGGGTTTAACGGTCTATATAAAGAGTTTGTTGATTGGATTTAGGAACTATGGTGTGCATAAAGAGCATGGAGGGAGTAATGGCAATCAGGTTTTTGGAATAATAGAATTGAGCCTCTCTCTGTTCCTGTTCCTCTCTTCTCTCTCCTTCCCTCTCTTCTCTTCCCTTGCTCCTGATTATCATGCAGCATAATCTAATATTAATCACATATATAGGATAACAAGTACTTCCTCTTGTCTTTATTGTAAGACACTTTCAACTGTTTCACGTATTTTAAAAAAAGTTAATTTTTTTGTTCTTGATACCATTAAAAAAGAGATATACTTCCATTCTTACCCTTGGTTTTAGATAACGATATAACTATATTAAATACCTTCATACTGATTAAGAAAGGGTTAAATTGAAAAAAGTAGTTTAAATATTACAAGGTGTCCTACATTTAAGGCCAAAAATTATTTTTAGAAGTGTTCTACAAATAGGACTAGAGAGAGTATTAAATAAATATTTAACCAAATAAAGGAGTCACCTTTTCAAATTTAGAATAAATGAAATCTGTACTTCTCAATACGAACTAAATAACATTGAAGTATATTTTTTTAAAAAAATTATTGATAGAAATACATTTTCCAATAAGTTATATTTTTTATTTCATTAAAAAATTTATATTTTTTGTCTTTATTTTGACCTCAAGATTCATAATGGAGAGTAGAGTGAGGGGAGAGTAATTAACCCTGTAATTTTTGTGTGTTTCATAGGATTGATGGATTGGCAACTTTAGATGTTTGATTTGTAGTAATATCGTTGTCCTTATACTTATCCCATCTCATTGTCATTTTACCTTTTCCCTTCCTGTTTAAAATCTACATGGTGATCTTTCTTTTGGCAATCTGTTTTTGTTATGTTTGTTTACTACTTTTCCAGATAATGGAGGTGGAATGGATCCAGATAAAATGCGTCAATGCATGTCACTGGGTTATTCTGTGAAAAGCAAATTAGCAAATACTATTGGGCAATGTAAAGTGTTACGTTCCTTCTCTACATGCAGAAATTTAACTTACTGTCTACATGCAAATATTCTATTGAAGAGGGCATGCTGATCCTTTCCTGTTGATGTGATAGATGGAAATGGTTTCAAAACAAGTACCATGAGACTTGGGGCTGATGTAATTGTGTTCTCACGCTGGCAAGGGAAAGAAGGAAAGAGGTTTGTTCGATTTTCTCATTGTTTCCCCCCCTTACAAATTAAATTGTAAAAATTAGAGAGAGAGAGAGAGAGAGAGAGAGAGAGAGAGAGAAACCCTGTTGAATAAAATGTAATCATTGAATTCTGAATGTATGAGATTTTATATTGTCAGTGTTGGGGGAACACAAGTCTATTAGAACTATTCTGTTGATTGCTTTGTTGCTGGTACAATCATCTCCCTGTTGGTCAGATTACATGTTTATACTTCAAACATCAAATCTTTTCTATCAAAAAAGGGAAGAAAAGAAGAACTTCAGTATTTATTCTTCTTGCCAATTGTTTATACGGTCTATTTTTATTGTCTTCATTATTGATCATGGTGCTTCCGTAACTGTGACATGGTTGTTGCTATTAGCTCTACGCAGAGTATTGGCTTGTTGTCCTACACGTTTTTGAGGGGTACGGGGAAGGAAGACATTGTAGTACCCATGGTAATTTTTCCTCCTTATTCTATATTTTCCATTTAGATAAAGACTTAACCTAAGATATATAATTCATATATGTTGACTTGCGTTTCACTTTAACCTAAGCAACTACTTATTCTTTTTCATTGCATCTAACTATTGTTTTTTTTGCCAACTTAACTGAAAGCTTGACTACGAAAGAGGAGGTCAAGGCTGGAATAGGATGATACGATCTTCGTGGGGTGATTGGAATAAAAATGTTGAAACAATAATTCGGTGGTCACCTTTCTCCAGTGAAGAGGATCTTCTTCGTCAGGTGATCAATTGGTACTTCGGGAAAATGATTAATCATGATACGTATGCAGAGATATTGATGCCTGTGCAAGAATGGACACTAAACCTCTCAGTATCATATTGATCTAACCATTGGATTAGAAGTGATTATCATATTGATCATGTTTATAAAATTTTAGAAAGAAGTTGGTAACAACAAGTTGTTACATTATATATATATATATATATTATTTTCATAGGTTGATAGATGTAAAATTTGTGACTCTGATCTTCATGATTAAAACATCTAATCCAGTTGTGGATTTTGTAAGAAACTTATCCTACAAATTTTATTCAGTGATTTAAAAGTAATTCTAGTTGACATCAGTGTGAATTGATCCTTCATGCATGGGTATACACCTATATGCAGTTACACACACAATGTATGTAACCATGTATTTTATGTGCTTTTTCCCCCTTATTCTATCGGTTCTTTTTCTAGTTTTAAGCAGTCAGTTATTGACAATGGATAACTGTGTTAGCTTTGCTCTTTGCTGTGCATGAAGGATGAATAACTGTGTTAGCTTTGCTCTTTGCAGTTCAATATGATGAAAGCTCAGGGAACACGGATAATTATATACAATCTCTGGGAGGATGACCAAGGTCAACTGGAACTTGATTTTGATGCAGATCCACATGTATGACTATGATATTTGCAATGCAAACCCCCCACCCACCAAAAACAAGGGGAAAACAATCCTTGCATGTCTAAGCAAACTTCATGAAATATTAATATTAATAATTTTATTTTGTTAATTATGTATGGCAGGATATTCAAATCAGAGGTGTGAACCGTGAGGAGAAACACATAGAGATGGCTAGAGAGTTTCCCAACTCAAGGCACTTCCTTACGTACCGACATTCGCTGAGGGTTAGTCAGATTTTTGTTTGAATATATATATGTAGATGATCATATGTTTCTCACTATCTTTCTGTATCCAGAGCTATGCGTCAATTTTATATCTGAGGCTTCCTCCAGGCTTCAGAATTATTCTTCGTGGGAAAGATGTTGTGCATCACAATATTGTGAATGATATGATGATGTCTCAGGAGGTTACGTACAGGCCACAGGCAGGCATAGATGGAGTTCCAAAGGATTTAAATGTAACATGCGTGTTGAACACTGACTTTACTCTTATAACGTGCCATTTGCACAATTTCATTTAGATCTTGTTACAGATGGTTGCTGTTGTGACTATCGGATTTGTCAAGGACGCAGTTCATCATATTGATGTTTCCGGTTTCAATGTTTATCACAAGAATCGACTCATAAAGGTAGTGTTTATCATGGTTGGCAAAGACTGGACAAAATTATGGAGCATTTTATTTTGTCTGTGGCTCTCTTATGTGAAGTTCATTGCCTTCACTTCATGAGTTCCTGTAGTCTAAGCATTTGAGATAGTTTGTTCATTTCCTGGTGGTAGAGTTGTGTCGATGTTGATTCTATGCTATTGTTGGTTGTTTTAAATGGATATTTCAGTTTTATAAACTGGCCAAAGACTACAAATGCTTGCCTATTAATAAGTAATGATGCTAGAATAGTCTTTCCTTGAATTTTTACTTACATTACACATTTCCCATTCATTTAGAATGTACACAAACCTCTTTTCAGACAAAAAGATGCCCTGCACTTTAGTCCCATTCTATTATTATTATTATTTTTTTTTTTTACCAAAACAACTTTCATTTCTTTCTTTCTTTTTTTTTGAAATATATATTTAGGTTAGTGGAGGGTATTTTAGTAAAGAATTTTAAAATCATATGAAAGTTTAGGGCATATTTTTGTTTTAGGGGAGGGCCATGTATATTTTTAACCAGCGGAGAGCTCGGTGTAATTTCAACAAAATGTAGGAGGTTTGTGTAAAACCTTTATATCTTGAAAGATTAGAGCACGTTTATTTATTTACTTTTGTGGGTAAAAATCAAGGCTCCTGATCTCTGTATGGTTTAGAAGTATACGCTGGCTGTTTCATCATCATTCATGATAAATGAACCAATACGGACTGCTTTCTGTAGTGGGTAGTTGGGACTTGAACAGTAGTGGTGTTTCTGTAAAAATTGGTCTTACAGATGGTTTTGATTGCTTTCAGCCCTTCTGGAGGATCTGGAATCCTGCTGGCAGTGGTGGGCGAGGGGTCATAGGTGAGTGTTTTTGCCTTGTTCTTTTTACCCCTGCCAAATTGTCCATGCTCCTTTCTGGTAAGCTTTTCACCATCTAAATGCAGGAGTTTTAGAAGCTAATTTTGTGGAACCAGCTCATGATAAGCAAGGCTTTGAGCGTACGATAGTTCTATCAAGACTAGAGACGCGATTAATACAAATGCAGAGGAGTTATTGGTAATTCTGGATTATTCATGCAATTAGTTTAGATGATTGCTTATATGGTCAGTTCTTGGTTTTTTTTTTTTTGGGTTTAAAAATAATTTAAATAAATCTGTTGCATTCTTCTCTGATTAGGAATTCAAACCGCCATAAAATTGGTTATGCTTCAAATCATAGTAATAATCCACAGGCTGAGAGGGCAAATAGAGGTCAGTTACGAGGTCTTGCTTTGGTTTTATTTATTTGATGCAAGTCTTGGTATTAGTTTTAATTATGTAGTTGTTAATCCTTATCAGTGTTGTGTTGGAAAGGATAAACTTGTGAAGTTTTGCTTCTATACTTTGTTTTGCAGAGACATCTCCTGATTATACTCCAGGATCATCTCAATCAAAAGGAAATACTCTGCTTCAAGCAGCAAAGCCACACGAACTGCATCAGACAAAGAGGAACAGAAAGGAAATATTGGCGTGTTAGCCTCTTCTAAAAGAAGTGGAAAGAAACAAGGTTTATATGAGCTGTCAATTTCCGAAGAGGAAAATAGTGATGAAGATCAAGTTGTTCACCCTAAGAAACTAGCAAGTGAAGAGAAGCAGAAGATATTTCAGGCCGAGAAATCTCTTGATAAAGAGGATAGTTTTCTACAAGATATCACATCAAGTGGAAGAACCTTTAAGTTCCCAAGAGGATCCAAGCCAAAGGTAATGCTTTTCACGCACTTTTTTTCCTATAAAAGTACGAATGCCTTCCTGTTTGCTTAATCTCAAGTCTAATGAGAAGCATTGCTCTCTTTTTTTTTCCCTTAATGTTATTTGTATACAATATGAACATCTGCAGTGTGGTATATGTTGGAAGTGGTTGAATCACCTGTGTCGTGACTATCCTAGATTCATCTTTTTGAATATTTGGGTTTGGGTTGTAAACTCAAAATAGTGCCTGTTGCGGTTGATTTGCAGGGAAAAGATGTCAGTGAATGCCATTACCGAACTTCTGATCCTGATCTATGCACTTTGGAGCAGTTGAAAGAAGAGAATCGGGACTTGAAAGAAAGGTGTCTTGAATTTTTGAAATATGTTTTACTTTTTGCTCACTGTTTTTGGTTACTTTGTTGGACATTAATTGTTGATTCTTCTTATAATTTGCAATTTTTGTGCCATAGATTAAGTAAGATGGAGGAAGAAATTATCGGAGAATTAAGGCGGGATTTGCAGCGCGAAAGGGACAAATGCAAGTCTCTTGAAACTCAGGTTTGAGCTGTGACCACCTATATTCTATTATGGAAAGAAAGAAAATCGATCAGATTGATGATCAGTCTGTTGTAGATTCATGTGATGACGTTGCTCTTCATTTAGCTTATATGTATTTGAACTGGATTGTTCGTCTATAATTTCTGCTTTTATATACTTTATTTACATCTGAATTATCTTTCTTTTGTACTTTCATCATTGGTGTGCTCACGGGGATAGCTGCGGATCTAATTCATGGTTGAAGTGAATTAGAAAGGAAAATATTTCTTTCAAATTGGAATGGAATGAGGATTTGGAATATGTGCCATAATGAATTATCTAACTAGTAAAATTGTAAAATTGCTGGATCCTTTTGTCAAGGATCGCTTAAAATCCAGAAGCGTAAGCTTTTGGGCAAAAACATTGATTTTATTAATATTTGACACATTCTGCATTTTTCTTAACATCTCTTGAATATTACATCACCAGCTCCAGGCTGCAGAGAAGACGATTGAAGAATTGAACAAGGAACAAGAAACTATAATTGATGTATTCACTGAAGAAAGGGATCGACGAGATGCTGAGGAGAAAAAATTGCGAAAGAAGCTACAGGTTTAACTCCCGCATTCATCAAACTGTCCACTCGTCTCTCCAAAATTGAAGTGGAAAAGGAGAATTTGCTATCTGCTTGTTTTTATCCTGTAAAAAGTAAATTCCCAACTCTAAATGATGAGATCTTTTTAACCTCTTTCCACTGTAGGAAGCATCTGATACCATCGAAGAGCTTCGTGACAAGGTAAGGCTGCAAGAAAAGAGGCTTTCAAGTGGTAAGCTAGGACGATGAGATCATGGCTTCTGACTACGAGGCTCCTGACACGATTGGCGGATATTACTAATTTGTTCATCAACTTCATTGGCTGCCTATGGGTTGATCCCCCGTATATAGACTGACTGACCGACCGACCTTGGTTATCAAATGTTGCATAGCTCAGGTCATGGGTGGCCGGTTTTGAACTGGAAAGTTGATGATGCTCACTGGTATAACTTCTGTATATATAGATTGATTTATTGTTTTGCTCCCCTGGCGCTGTGTTCGTTAGCATTCATTTTGCGAAGTAAAAGTAAATGCTGCCTTTTTCTTTAGTGTCTGTATTCATTTGATGGTCCATAGGGAAAGATGTCACAGCCCTTAGCCCACAACATTCTAACGCTTCATTCGACAGGTGGATTCTCCTTTTCCCCCCCTTTTTGTTTGTAGAATGGGGAACTGAAAGCTTCATCAAAAATCAGTTCACACTTCACAGTTGAGTTGAGGCTCATCTTTCATGTTTTTTTAATTACTCTCTTCTCGTCGCTTTTAAATGCAAGAGCTAGTTGGCGAATTTATTTTGATCTTGAGAATAATGCTGAGTCCAATGTAATGACGTATAAAAGGATAGTGTGTGTGTGTGTGTCAAAGGAGAGTTCTAAATTTACATTATTAAATAGGGATTTAATACACTTTCTTTTATATAAATAGCTAAACTAATACATTACTCCTTCCTGTTCTAACTGTTTCGAGTTAAATAGCTAATTTGAATATATTAAAAAAATTAGTTAAATTGGTTACTTGTAAAAATATCATGTTTTTTCAAAGAGTTAAATTGTAATATTTTAATCTATAGGTTTGGGGAGGCTTTAAATTCTGAACTCATTTCATATATTTTAAATTCTGAACAATTAAATTTAAGACCATCTGATATTTACCGTTAATTTTAAGGAAAAGGTCAGTTAACCCAGTCTCTCTCCTCTCTCTCTTCGATTCTCTCTCATCTGTTGCTCCCCCACCCTTTCAAAGATTTTATTCACGAGCTTTTCCTTGAAGTAGTGAATGGGAATTTTTGCAATTTGTCACTTATGAAAGGTGTTTGACTAGAGAGAGAAGTTGTGGGAACTGCATGATGCTGTCGACACACAAGAATTCCTTTCTCTGTGTGTGTGTGTATGGACCCTGTTTGATAGAGTTGAATCTTAAAGATAAAATAAAATTGGAGTAAAAATTTTAATAAAGTGATATTTGATACATAAATAAATTAGGATTCTCATGGATCCAAATTTCATGAAAAAAGTTAAAATTGGATTCTTGCTTAGAGCTATGAAATCTGGATTAATTTCATATAATCCTATTTTTCAAAGCAATTTTATCCTTGTAAAAAATTAAATTCACAACTTTGCCCCATAAGTCAAAAGCGCAAGCCTTGTGTGCTTAAGAAATTTCTGGTCTTTCAAGTGTGGTGGCTGACTTTGCCAAAGGAAAAACAAAAAAAGATGGTGGCTCAGTTTGTTTCTTTAGCTTTTTTTTTTGCCGCCGTTTTTATTTTGTTTCTGTGTTCTTTAGTCTGGTGCTGTCATTATGGAATAGGAGTCTTTATATAAATTATATTTATATATATATATAAATAATATAGCATTATATATAGGTGTATATTATAATATTCTTTTTATAAACTATTTTACTTATATATAATATTTTATTTATATACTAAATACATGAGGACATTAAAACACAATCAAGCTTTTAATATATACTCCTTCCATTAAAAATTATAAGACATTTTTAACTGAATCTCACCCCCAAATAAAATAGTTATCTACTTCAAACTACTCTATATATTTACTCTTATTAAATACCATATGCTAAATATAAAGTCATTTATTAATAAGGACATAAGATTTAAAAAAAAATAACTACATCTCAAAAAATTTAAAATATCTTAAATTTTTTAATATCCAACTTATCAAAAATAACTTACATTTTTTAACGGGGAGAGTAATTATTTTAATTTTAATTTTAAAATTAGGGGTATTTTTGTCTTTTTAAGTATAATTCTATCTTCCATTTCTTACCTGCCAAATAAAAATATTATGAGAATTTCATCTATTTTTTTTAACATATCAAACTCACTTTTAAAACTTAATTTTATTTTAAGTTCAATTTTAAATTATTGAAAATTCTTTTATCATACCAAATCAGGCCGTTTTCCTCCTTTGAGCGTGTCAGTCTCACGTTGTGTTTAGATTAACATCACTCCCATCCCACCGGGCATCAAGAGAGAAAGCGGAAACTAATGGGATCCAATCCAACCCATCTTCAAAGGCACGGCACAATTAATATTCTCAAGAACGAAGCGATAATCCCAACTTAAATGGATCAAGAAACTGCCAAATTAGAATGGACTGAGAAAAAGATCACAAGTTGATGAGCTGTTCATTTAAATCTTATCCAGGCATACATGTTCCGAGAAAATGACGAGGGGATGTGAAAGTCAAAATTTTGATGCCACCACATGCGCTTTGATTCCCAGTTTTGTTCCTTTGAGTACGATTGTTATTTTGTAGATTCTGAGATGTATTTTCGAGTCTCATCGCCCTCGGTGGCACCAACGCAGGTACACATTCTTCAAGCTCTCCCGCTCCCTTGGATCTACGATTGAAAAATGTGGAGATGGATCTTTGTCTTCAGGAGGAAGCAGCAGCCAGAGGAGAGAGAAGCGAAGAGAGAGGGAAGAGAGAGACTGGTTTAGGGCTAGTTCAAAATACATTGAATGCAAGATTTAAACCTTGGGCTTATAATTTAAAGTCCTATTACTATTTTTTTTATCATAAGTTCTATTAGTATTTAACCTTTAAAAAATATAATACAATCAATAAGGTTACAGTTTAGAAAAATCCTTAGGAGAGAGTAATTTATAATTGGCATGAGAAGCTTTTTCTTTTTTCTTTTTTTCTTTTTTTTTTTTTGGTTTTTTTCAAGGTATCTCATAAGAGAGCCATAAAACTAATCTTTTAAAAAAATTGAGCATATTTAAGAGTTTTTTTTTTTTTTTCAAGTAGCGCTCTCCATATATATCTTTAAAAATCAAATTTCTTCAATAATCTTTAAAGAATTCAAACTGCTAATACCTACGCTATATCCACTTAATAATTTGGCATAAGAAGTTGATGATAGCCTTTACACAGCTGCATTTATTTAAACCAGCTTTCGAGTGCCCAGCCGTGACACCACGCTGTTCAAAATGCAATCGTTCAGACATACTGCAACAATTATCTTTTTTCTCTCTTTTATTAATACCTTATACATATAATTTTGGGGTATATGTATGATTATATTAAATTATATTCAATTTTAAGGTCAAACGAGGAGAATTAGTTGTCTTAGTATTTAATTTTTTTTTTTTCAGAGAAGGATTTTGATCTTTTGGAATAATTTTATGGAAAAACAATCGTTAAGTGCAATTTTTCCAACTAATTTTGTGGCCCTCATTAATTTTGGCGGACAGGGCTGGTGGATCAGAATCTGTCACATTAGGTATGCAAGTATGGGACCGTGCGTTCCAATTGCCCTTCATTTTATTGAATGTCCCTTTCTCCAGTTTGCTTTTGAAGGGAAAAATATTAGAATTATTTTTTTCATCAAAAGGAAAAAGTTAGAATTATTTTTTTTAAAAAAATTATATAAAAAATATGATACTCATATTATTCATTTCAAAATTTGGTAACAAATAAAATTTATTAAAATAATGACAATAAAATCATAACAAAGTAGGGGATGAGAAGCGACATAAAATGTCTTATGTATGTATATATAAAGTATGAGAGAAGGCAAGGGAAAAGATTCAAAACCCACGTGTATATATATATATATATAATATAATTTAAACATGTTTTTGGAGATGTTTTTTTTTTTTTTTAAAAAAAAAAAGAGTTAGAGTACCCCACTGGAAGAAGGACAAATTGAGAATCATGGTGCATTTATTCAAGGATCATCCAATTCCAAGCACAGCACGAAGGCTCGATGGCTCATCTCCTAACTGTGAACTAGCGGTGTGGGTGTAACAGCAAAAACATAAAGAGTGCAGTTTTACGTTGGCCTTATAAAATATCGATATCAGTATCCTGTTGAAGCCATTGCTACTTGATTTTGATATTTGTTATCTAAGCCATTCGCCTTCCTCTGTAGACCGTATTAAACAAAAATTGATACTTTGTAGTTCAATTATAATTTAACGTGCCCCATTATCTTCCTCGCACAAAATGCAAGTTTAGCATTTAGTCCAATCATAAATCTAACATTTCAAGTTAGTATTCCTTCACACAGTTTAATAAACATGTAAACATACGATATATTTTTATCAAATTTATTCCTCATTTAATTGCGTTGGAATAGGTGGAAGTTAAATAAACTAGTCACATTGTTAAATTAAATTAGAAAAAAAACAAAAAATATTGTTTTAATTTACTTTGAAATTCTAAATAGACTTATAATATCCAATAAAAAATTATTCTAAAAAAACCAATATAATGAAGGGACTTAGGCAAATTTAACCCACATCATAGGACCAAATGAAAATAATGGCCTAACCTGTCTTTAATTTGAATAAATGGCCTTTAATATTTATTTAAAACTTAATTTACAAAATTGCCTTTTTAATTATAATGTCTGGCTTTTGCAAATGCTTGAACACTCTAAACGCAAGAGAGCAGAGTAGACGGACAGAGACTTAAATTGTTCATAATTTTTTATTTTATTTTATGTATTTAATTCTTCGTTAAGTTAAAAGTTCATAATTTTTATAGATTATGTTTAATTTATTTTGGACAAATGATTATGTATCTTTCATGTTACTAATGTGTGATACTACATTATTGATATATGAATATATATCAATAACAAATAAGTTCATGTCTGATAATCTGGTTATATTAATTTGATATAGGATATCAGTGATATATTATTGTATATCATTTATATATAAGTGATATTTGTAAAAACTTACAAATACCATTTTATCTTATAGATATGAAGATGTTTAATTTCATTATTTCTTGTAATGGAAATATGATTCAAACAACTGTTATATCGATGATTCATATTTTGAAGTGCTTGTGGAAGATACAACTTTATATCTTAATATCACAGAAATTGTCTACGAGAAATTGCGATTGAATGCAAGTCATGAGATTAAATTGATAGTTTCTTTTGATATTGGGACTTCAACATATAATTATTTAAAGGTAAAAAATAACAATGATTTGATATGATATTTTAATTTGTTAAGAAATTCTAACATATTTAACTTTTCATTGATTGTGTTTATTTCTAATGGACCTTTGTCCATATATAAGAAGCGTTTGAATCTTGTCATAAATGAGCTAGTTTTTTAACTCTATGTTTTTATATATTTATCAATAATAAGCATTATAGTAGAGATAATGAGCTTTTGCAAATAGATGATATTGAGGAGGGAGATGTATTTTTTGACAAATTGAATGTTCAAAAAGTTTTGCAACTTTTAGCTATGAAAGAGAATTTTGAATACAAGACTTTCAAATCAAATGGTTAGAGGCCTGTTATTTCTTGCAACGTTGATGGTTATAAATGGTATATGAGGGCCTCGATGGTTTATTTTACTTGGGTTTAGGTCATTAGAGGATATGTTAAGGACCATACTTGTGCTACTAATATTGTGTGTGGTGATCATAAGAAAGCAATAAGTCTTATCATTAATGAATGTGTGAAGTAAAAATCTTCGACAAGCGCTTGAATGTATAAACCACTCACATGATGATTGTTTGAATCTCATTCTCCATTATAAGAAATGACAATATTAAGCATTCTTATATCTACAACATAAAATGGTGTTGGTAAGTTTTCATTGATATGGCTTATTTATTAGTAATATACAATAGTATATCACTGATATACTATCACAAATTAACATAACAAGACAATCAGATATAAATTTATTTATCACCGTATATTAATAATATAGTATCACAGATTAGTAATACAAAAAACGCATAATCATTTGCTTAAAATTGATCAAATGCAATATGTAAAAAATTCTAAACTCTTAACTTATCACAGACAATCAAATACTTAAATTAATAAAATAAAAAATTATGAACAGTGAAAGTAATAATCCAAACAAGGTTTCATAATCAGTGAGAACAAATCACATGTTATGAACAAATGAATAACTATTTGGTGAAGATATTATCAAGAAATATAATGATAGCAAATGATAGATAATAGATTCCAACCTATTGTTCAACTTCCAAAAACCAGAATTTAATGATTAATCCTGCAAATATTGGATAACGCTATTGAAAAATATTTGATAGTGATCCTCTTGGGGCAAAAAAGGAAAGAAATGATTGTAAAATGAGAAAAAATAAGATGATTGTGTGTACGTGAAATCAATTCAATTAGTTGAAGGTTAAATAATTTAGTTGGATATTATAATCATTTAATTACACAAGATATATTCTTGGTCCAATTCATGAGAAAGTTATTATTGCATGTTTTATATGTTTGTTCTGTAAATAGAAAAAAAAATAACTTTCAACTAATTTTATGAATGGAATATATTTTAAAATATTTAAAAAATATATTCATAATTTTTGAAAATTCTATTTTCCACATCCATTGGTCCAATATTCTCTCGTGGGAGTATTGGTTGAGTCGCATGAAAATTTGAGGAAATCTCAATCTGAATGTGTTTAAATAAAAACAAAAACCCGCCGCTTACGCCACTATCACCAGTGCAGTGAAGAGAAGGAGAAGACCGGCAGCATTAAATTCAAAGCGGTGGTTCTGGTGAGATCTGGGTGACACAAAATATGCGGAAAAAGATATACATGGACATAAAGTTGAGCTCTTGGACGAAAACGGAAAGATTTCAAACTGAGACTCTGGTTGTCTATAAAGTGCAGGAAAATTAAAGCAGCAACACCACCAGAAATTATGGCTTTCGAGGAAGAGGTAGACGATAAGAACATCTCTGAGACAGAACTATCTAAGATTCCTCTCATGAGAGCTTTCGTTGAATCCAAGGATCCCTCTGCTAAGGTAATCATTTTCACTGTCTATTTTGCTGCTTCTATTTCCAACAATTTTGCTTCTTTTGATGGCTTCGATTTTTTTCCTCTCCGATGGTTAGATCTCTCTGAGACTTTGTGAAAAGAACAATTTGTTTACTCGGATCTCGAAGTGATTCTTCGGCCCCCTTCTGTTTTTGACAATGCCTGCAGCTTTATTGGACATCTTTAGTAGCCATGATTTCGAAAGATATTGTTCATTTTCTTACGTTGAGGCTAACTGGTAAAGTGGTAATATTTCAGGAATATGATGATTTGACGATCAGAAGATTCTTGCGCGCTCGTGAACTAGATATAGAAAAGGCTTCATCAATGTTCCTGGAGTTCCTGAAATGGAGAAGCTCATTTGTTCCAAATGGTTCTATTTCTCTATCAGAGGTTCCAGATGAACTTGCCCAGAACAAGATGTTCATGCAGGGATTCGATAAGAAAGGACGTCCCATAACAGTTGTCTTTGGAGCAAGACACTTTCAAAACAAAGTTGGTGGTCTGGACGAATTCAAACGTGAGTTTTCAATCACGAAATCCTCTGACAGTTTTGAAATCTGCCACCGGAATTCAATTCTTACGTACAAACTAAATTCGCTTGTACAGGTTTTGTAGTGTACTCTCTTGATAAACTGTGTTCAAGGTAATTCGTCTCCCTTTGTTGTTATGATGCTGAACCTGTACTTAGAACAGTGAAACAGCACAAGTTTGTAACTTTTAAAGTAAAATACCATTTGGTGTTTCTCAGGATGCCAACTGGTGAAGAGAAGTTTGTAGGTATAGGAGATCTTAAAGGATGGGGATACTCAAACTGTGATATCCGTGGTTATCTTGGTGCTCTAAAAATTTTGCAGGTAAAGTTAAAATTATTTCGTCCTGACATACGCAGGATAAGTAGTTCAACAAGACAATAGAATTCTATCAAGAATTTAAGATGGGTATGTTAGTTCATCAACTGCATCTTGATCAAGAATCATATTTTGAATATTTTCATGGTGGGTTTCTTGTGGTTGCAGGATTATTACCCAGAAAGGCTGGGTAAGTTATTCATAGTAAACGCACCCTCCTTATTTATGACGGCTTGGAAGATTGTTTACCCTTTCATTGACAAGAAAACCAAGGAGAAGGTGACATTTTAGAAATCTGCACACACACACACACACACACACACACACACACTCGTGCATGTGATTATTTTATGATTGGACAATGTTTGCACAGATTGTGTTTGTGGAGAACAGTACGTTAAAATCAAGATTGCAGGAAGATATAGAGGAGGATCAGCTTCCGGAGACATACGGGGGAAAGATGCCATTAGTCCCCATCCAGAATTGCTAGTTAATAACAAGCAATCTCAATTAATGTGGGGGAAATCAAAATAATCATATTTTGTTCCTTTGTATTTATGTGGGCTTGCTAATTTCTTCTTCCTTTACATAAATCTGTGTTGTATGGGATGCCATGTGAGGATATGATATACTAGAATTATATAAAAGTGCCGGTTTCTTTTATTATTTGTTAACAATAGACGTTAGAGCCCAATTCATTGAACATGTAATAAACTGTTCGTGCTGAGCATCAACTCGTCTTTTTGTCTGTTGAAGTGTTGATTCAGGCAACCTGACGGAGTAGGAAAAATCAAGTACCTTCCATGACCCGACTTTAAATTCAGAAGTACAAAACGAGAATGCAGAAAATATGCATATTAAAAGGAAAATCAATGCTCTCTTGATTGAGTATTATAAGATTTTTCATGTCAAAAAATATAAAATATTTTAAGTTTTTTAAAATATAATCAATAAAATATTTAATTAAAACACTTTTAAATAAAGATATATTTTAAAATATTATATAATTTTAAAGGAAAATGACAATTACAAATCTCAAGAAGGCATTAATGATAATTTAAAATTAGGGGTGGGAACAGGTCAAGTTACTATTAAAGATTTATCTAAAGCTTGATCTAGCTTATTTATTAAATAAACTCAGGTCAGGTTTGATCATTTAATTAAACTTATTTAGTTAAATAAATCATGTTTAATTTTAAAAAACCTTAAAATGCTCTCATTTCATGTTACTAATTTCAATAATTATAACACTATCAAATCAATTATAGGCCTACGTTTTTAAACCAAAAAAAAAAAATGGATTATAAGATGATCTTCTTAGTCGAAGACCAAGACATGAGTTACAAGACACTCCCCACTTTGTTCGAAGACCAAGATTGAAGGCAAACCGAGCATCTTCGGAGCAATGCAAAGGATTTCCTACTAAAAAAACATAAGACTTTGATAAGCTATTTGTTGCACTTGCTTATGAGGTAATTTCATCGATTTATTAAATTTTTAATTGTAAGTTAAAACCATAATTTTTAAAAGAAATTTCGCTTTTTTGAAGATTTGAAATTGTCATTAATACTTTTTTGGGTTTATAATTGTCATTTTTTCTAATTTTAAATGTTATTGACTAATAATTTATTAGAGAATATAAATTAATTAAAAATGCCAGAAGCATGTCAGTTTAAAACATCCTCATCTATGTCATTTATATGGGAGTTAGAGAATTTATTTTGACTTTATTTATAAAGTATTTTTATTAATTTTGTATCCATTTTTATTTCATTTTATTTTTATCTCTATTAAATGCTGCCGACAATCAAAGCAATTTATTAAATGCATTACCTGCGAAAAAGGAAGGCTCACCTATTGGCTGTTGGCTAGAAGTTGGCTTCACACAGCTATAACTTCAAGGCTCAAAGGCCCCACATCCAAGTACCTTTCTTCTTGTTTTCCAGCAAAAGGAAATTACATATAAGTTTCAAATAATACAACTACATAATTAAAGAAAGAAAAATGACAAGTAATTTTGAACCTCAAAATAATTCTTCCTTCAAAGTACCTTCTTGCAGTTGTTACTTGTCAGAAATACCAAGGGGCATGAATGGATCATGGTTCATAGATACTCTCTCTCAGAACCCCCTGCGTGGTTCTTGCACTTCTCATGGACGCCTTTCGTGTGGATTATTCTTGCACTTCTCTCTCTCTCTCTCTCTCTTCTCAACAAATTTTTTTCGACAGCCTCTTCCGGAGTGCAAACCACCGAAAATTCATCGATTACATTTTTCTCTTGCTTCATTATGGGAGACTTTAACAACTCTACCTGCATGATTTGATATGGCACGGGAATTCAATGGGTCATCCATATTACTGCGCAGTCAGAGACAGCGACTGAACCATGGGGGCTCTCAAGTGGGGCAGATAGTACTGTTTGTGTAATTATTCAGTAGCTAGCATCAATCCAAATCAATTTCTTTGACAACGCCTAAGGTTTTGTTTGTCACGAAGGATTGAAGGAGTGAGACTGGAACTGAGACTAAATAATTTTATGTTTTTATATTTGATAGGTAGGATTAAAAAATTTAATATCAAACCCAATCTTATCTAAATGCGATCACCCACTACCACCTCTCCTTGTATTGGAAAATTAATTTTAAAATTAATTTTTTTTGATTAAATTACCCCGTTCTCTCACTCTCCTCTCTCTCCCTGCCTTCGTCGTCCCTTGCCCTCTGGTCCCTCCCCCCGTCCTCTAGCCATCTCGTCTCTCTCCTAAGTAAATAACCTCCCTTGCACTTATGGCGTCTGACGACTAATGGGTTGGAGCTTGAGTTTGAGTTTTATCCATTCGTCTTCCTCCCTTCCCCTTCTATTTAGATCTAATGTCTTTCCCTAGATTTTTAATTTAAGCTTCATAAATTTTTGGGCGGTGATTATTTGTTTTTTTTTTTACAACTTTTTCAAATTGCAACAAAGTGAAGCATGATGTAGATAATGGAAGGAATAATGGTTCAGGAACGATTGGAAGATTTGGGTGGAAGAAAGAAGACGAGGGCATTTATATTTTTTTTATAATATTTTTGGTTTAATTTCAAACTCATTTTTTTAATCCCTTATTATGCCAAATATTATTTTAAAATTTATTTTCACTCCTAATCTCACTTTCAATCTGGTTCTCATTCCCAATCTTTCAATATGTAATATCCCCTGTCAAATAGGGCCTAAGGCTCTTGTACAAAAAAATAAAATAAAATAATCCACAGATTATTGGTCCAAAACAAAAATTTATCTTATCATAAAATTTGAATAATCACTCAGCCTCAAATTATATAACATTCAAATTGTAAATAAATTAGATGGGTAGACCCGACTCATGTGAACCTAACACTTAAGGGCTCAGGCTCTTAAGTCCAATTTTTTAAAAATATCTCATTTTTAAAGCTTAATTTTATATAAAAGGTTTAAGATTAGGCTCGTAAATTATTATTATTATTATTATTATTTTATTTTTTAAAATTTTTAAAAATTAACATTTTTAATTATAATATTTCATATATATTTAAAAAATACAAATTATAATGTTTAAAAATTAAAAATAAATAATATAAATTTTAATTTTAAAGTATAAACATATATTTTAAAATTTAAATTTAATTTAAAAATTTAAAATATTTTATTTTTTAAGAGAAAAATAAAAATAAACTTAAAAAGACCGCCAATCCGTTTTCTCAAACTCAAAAGTCCAATTTTCTTTAAAAATTTTATATTTTCAAGTTTTTAAATCCTTATAAAAATAGACTTAAACAAATAACTTTTCAAACTTGACTTTTATTATTGACTCTAAAAATAATATGAACAAAATTATACAAATTAATAAAATACAATAATAATACTTTACAAATTTATTTTTTATAATAAAATTATAAACTCATAAAAATATCCTACATCTTTATTCATTACATTATAACATCATTTAATTTTTTCTTTACTTAAAGAGTAATGTTAATAAAATAAACATTTCTTCCAAAATTATTTTATAATTGAGAACAAGTGAGTGTCACATAATCTCCTTTTGTTTTCTCCCAAGTGGATAAAATACAAACACCACCCCCCCCCCCCCCCAAAAGCATATCTAATAATCTACCCTCGGCGTAGTACAAAATTGTGTTCGGCGGGAAGAATGGAAACTTTTGTAATATTAACTTTGGGGGGACCAACCAATCCCAAACCCAAAACACACGAGACGAAATGCGAACCAATACCTCATCATCTTACAGGTGAGATAACAGGTTGGCTATGGTGAAAACCTTTACCCCTTTTCACAAAGATTAACAGAGTGTTTTCAACCCTACAATTCTGAAAAGGACCTTGAAATTGCACAACGATCAATGAATGGAGAATTTTATATGTACAGTCTTTACATGACTAGAAACTAGCTCGGTTGGATATTTCTGGCTCGCACGTAAGTCAAAAATTGCGTAGGTAATTCCGCTAGAAGTGCTTGAACTACCGAAATCTCTCCACCTGCAAGGGGCATATAACATTTAGAGGCGCTTAATCAGCTAGGAATACGCTGCAAACGTTTCTATTGTAATTTGCAAGCTGATACCTACTTTGAACATCCCGAAATGGAACAAATTGGACTATATCGCGCGAAGCAACCCGACCAGATGAACTTTCAAGCCTCTCTCCCTTGTCAGCGTCCAGAACCTGCCCAAGAAACGGAAAGTAACACTGAATATAACAGTGAATTACACTCGATAAATTACATTTGCACCTATATGTTCCAAAAATATCATCTGACTGTTTGACATTTGATTTATCTTCGCAGAAACATTATCTACATTTCGGCCAGTGAAATCAACTTATTGTACGCACTAATGTAATTTTATCCTTAACCGACTTGAAAAGGAAGCTGTTTTGATTTTACACTTCAACATGAGATTATGATGCTATTTTTAACATGAAAATAAGGGTAGCTCCACAATTTCGTTTTTTAAAAGAATACACTTTTTAAAAAAATAACTTCATTGACAACAAAAAACCAGAATAAAAAAGTTTTCGCAATATATATTACATGCCAGGTTGAGCAATATTTTTAAAGAGAAAAGGTATCACGTACGATTTATTTAAACTTCAAGGGAAGTAATGAGATTTATTCAAATATGGCAATATCAACTTTACACGTAATGAGAAGAAAAGTTGGATCTAATACCTCCATTTCTTTGAAATCAGCTCCACCAACTCCAAAAATAAGAATTGACAATGGCAGATCAGATGCTTTAACGAGAGCGTCTTTTGTTTCTTGGAGATCTGTAACTACTCCATCCTGGGATGATATCAATTAAATCTCAGAAGAGAAATTGAAAATCAACGAGGTGGAACAATCGTAAACTTTCTTGTCACTTCTCAGTATAAATTATCTGTAGTGTGGAGGACCGAATATAAGAACCGTCCTTTACCACACCGGGCCCTAGAATAAAATCGATGCATGTAATACATGCAACAAGCAAATAATAAAATAAGCACGGAGTTATAATTAAAGTCACATTAACTTCCACAGATAAATAAGCAAAAATAGTATAGTTCTTACGGTGATAATTAACAAAACAAAATACTTTCGTCCACCATTTGCAAGAGATTGGCTGGCCAAAGAGCAGCAGCGCTTATGACAGGTCCAAAAAGAGTTGGCCCAGCAAGTGAAACATTAAAGAGGGCACTTGTGTATGCTGCCATAATTCCTTGGATCCCTTCCACCTGCAATAGAAAGACATGAATAAATATTGAGGAACTACAACTATCACGTTGTGGTGAAAACCCCCGGGGAGTGGGGAGGATCAGGCTTTGCAGTTCAACCTCACAGTAATGGCTGCTTCCATTCAAGTTGAAACAATGAGAAACAGGACCATCAATTGGTCGTGCTCCAAAACCCCATGTAGGAAACCTCTTGTCCGAATCATAAAACTTAACACGTCCCCAACCTCTAAAATTGCCTGATAAAAAACGTTCATAGCTCATGGATAAGAAAAAAAAAAAAAACAAGTAGAATAATGAATCAAATTTGGAATCAAGAATCATTTCTCACCTTTTGGTATGCATTGGGCCGACCTGAAGGATCTATATAATGTAAAGAATCAGGAAGACGTGGATTTCCATTTGAAGCTGATAAATGAGAGAAGTTAGGCCACTACAACATCTTGACTCTTTGGTATCGCATATATAACCAGAATGTCTAGAGGATATATAATTTTACTTTGAAGAATGGCCATGCAAGGTAAACCCTACACAGCAGCCTCCAAATTATACACATGTAACACATCACAATATTTCCTAATATAAAAGTAATAAAAAAACATTTTTTATTAAAAAAAAAAGATTTAAAAAGCATGTCAAGTTTTACACCAGTGCCATATAATATACATTGAAATTTGACACGTGTATTGGGTTGGCATGTGGAGTACCTGTGAAATCAACAGCCACCATGAAGTTCAATTCAAATCCCGCAGCCAAGTAATCAAGGAAAGTATGTTGGACACTTTGAGTAAGCCTGTCCACATATAGTTGGCTCTTTAATACCTGTATCATACTTGAAACACGTACAAGCATTCAAGATTCAAATAATCCTCACTAATAAAAGACCTTGTTATGATTAACAGAGAGAGGTATTCATGCGGAAATAAGCTTGATTAATATTATAGACCTTGTTATGATAATTTTGTCCACCAGCAGTTGGCAAGAACAAACTTTCTCCTAGACCACCAGAATGAAGCTTTTCCAGCTCCACCAAAGATTTCTGCACTTTTCTGTTATTTAAGAATAATCATAATTACCCTACATTTTGTCTTGGGCATGGAGATAAGAAAAAGAAAAAGGACAGCTATGAAAGAGTTTATTACCCTATTAAATCATGTTTGCCATTGCTATTGAAGTTGTAGCATTCTATTATTAACGGATTATCCTGTGTGTCATAAGAATGGAAAATAATGAGGGGATTTTATGATCAAATCCCAAATTTATTGTCACTATTATGGGTCCCTGTTTTGCATGAAGTCTTAGAAAAAAGTCACACTATTTATGGTTCACGAATAGTACAACTTGTTAAAAGTTTTATATTATATATAGATATGTAGAATAAGTCAAGTGCCAGCATATAATTGTGACAAAGAAACATACCAGCACTATTTTTTTATTAAAAAAAAAACTAGCAGTACTCTTTAATTTAAGCTATGTAAAACAGTTAGTAAGATAAAACAAAAAACTGAACAAAAGGGTATCTACACACACACACACACACACACACACACTTTTTAATGAATAAAGTGCTCATTTTGAACTCAATAGAACATGAAGCAATGACCTTCCAATAAATAATACCTAAAAAAACACAAGGAACATGACATGTCTATTTATTCAAACATGACCAAAATCAGAAATATCTTCACAAAAGTAAGATAATCATGCCAAATGATAATTGTCCTTTGTCATTAGATTTCATACCTTGCTTCCTACTTGCTGAATATTCAAGAACACTGGCTTCCAAATTGGATTGAGATCATTCTTTATAACTTCTGTTTTGCAAATGGGAATTTGGGTACCACCTTCCACAAATTTTGAAATTAATAAAAAGGGATCCTGCATGACAAACAAAATCATGACTGGCACCAAAACTCATGATCCTCACATACTAGCAAAAAAAAGGGGGGGGGGGTATGCCCATACGCTCTTTAAGAAGAGATCTTTATTTTCCAAATCTGAACACCGGAATGTCATCTCCATTGTAGTCTTTGAGCTGACACATTCCTCTGCATGCACCAATAGCTTCCCACAATTTTGAGAGTGGGTTGATCTGGTGGCATGATCTTTGTACAGATCTAATGTCAATGATCGATTGGATTTCATAATTATCTGCACAGGCCGAACTGCTAATGTCAATGGGTTTAATTGTTGGGATGTTAATTTATTATTTTTGTAACAAATAGGGCAGCCTTTGATAGAAAATATGGCAAATATTACTTTAGAAGGAAATAATTTATTACTTCTTATTGCTTTTCATAAGTTTATTAGTTTGTTGCTCTTCATTTAATTTTTGTAAGATTCCTTCTTGTAAAGGAAACCAGGCAGCAAGTGGACATTTCCTTGTTAGGAAGGAATTTTTGTAAGTTTCCTTCTTGTGAAGAAAACCAGGCAGCAAGTGGACATTTCCTTGTTAGGAAGGAAACCTCATGCTTATAAATAGCATGACTTGTGTATTCAGGAGGCAATGAATGTTTGAAGCATTATGATTTTTTGAAAGCTCCATCTCTCTCAGTTCTATGTCTCTCTTCTGTTCTCCCTCTCATATTTTAGTCACTTCTCTCTCTTTTCACCTTTTCTGTTCTCACTTCCCCTCCACCTCCCACTCTCTGTTTCTGTTTCTTCTCCCTTATCCTATTCTGTTCAAATAAATGTGAGCGTGAGTGTTTGTGTTTTACATCAGCCTTATTTCTGTGAGAGCCTCTAGCACCAAATACATTATGCAATGAACAATGGCAAAAGGATAACTGGAGTAATACGGTCAACTCGATTGGGCCCCATGCATTGCATTTAGTTTAAGAAGAGCCGTCCTTGTGAATAATATGGCCTTCTAAGGATTATACACACACACACATGGAAAAATGTGTCTAGTTATTTGTAAATAAGGAAGTAGGCCATCAAAGCTTACATCAGGAATGCTCTTATCCTAATGTTTCCTCCATTTTTTTAAGCGTGTATTATCTATTTCCTTCATAAACCCTGCATGTACACTTTTCTTGGTGCTTAAGAATGGAACAAATGATCAGAAAGATCCAGGTTCATTGACAGAACTTTTCTCCGTCTTGCACATTTCAAGTCACCAAATAGTATAGACTTTTCATCTACTTGCAACACATCACAAGAAAAAAAGTATATTAGTCTTCATGTTACCTCAGATAATGCACAGGTTGCTTCACCCAGAAATTGCTGCTCTTCTAGTTTAAGCATCTGCCCAAGTCAACCAAATTGTTACAATCTGGAGCATCTTAAACTCTTATGCTTTGCCAACTTGATAGGACATTGCCATCTAATTAGTAAGCACATCAAAAGTATCCACTATAGGTACTATTATCTTTTCATGAAAAGAAAAGGAATATAAAAATCATTCATCATATCTTAAGTTATTCAAGGGAATAACTTATAAGCATAAATGCATCATAATACTGTACCTTTACATCTACATTGTGAAATTGAGTATCAACATCATAGACACGAAACCTGTGATGGAAAAATTTTAACAGAGATACACTTGGTCAAACAACAAGATGGTCATATGCTTTATTAGAAGTAAAAATATCAGCATTTAAACTTACACTAAAAACTGAACAACCTCAAAATGATACATGAGATTATGCTTTGTAATCCATGTGGGATTCAAGGAATTTAGAACTACTTCAGTGCGGCCAAGTTCCTCAAGTGCTCCATTTTTCCCTCTTAAATAAAGAATCATCATTGGATCACTCTGCAGCAACAAGAGCTAAATAAATAAAAATAAGACATGAAATGTCAACTTTCTAGATATAGATGCAAGAGATGACTAAATGTTGAGAATATTAAGCATAAAAATTATGACATGTTTTTATAATAATGTTATCAAGCAGCACAACTGTTAAAAATTAATCTGCAACAATGAAATATGACAGTCTCCCTTGATCCATATGGCATATAAGCTGAACTACATTAATGAAGCCCAGCTTAAATTCCTTCATCTCTCACTTGAGAGTAAAAATTGAACACATAAATACTCCTATCTTGCATGGAACAATACACAGTCACTGAATTTTGTGGGTTAATGATATTTTCAATTTATATTTTCCCCCACTCTCTTCAAAAAGATCATCCAGAAAAATATATTTGATATATCAACGGACCATTGAAGAACCAATTGTCTAGAATAATATTATGCCTGCAATTGCCCTGAATTCTCCTTACTAGAAATAGTCGATTTCCAATTACCAATGTGATTTGACATAAGACATATCTGGGATTATCTTATACCAGAAAGTCCTCTGCCCATATGAATGCTCCAGCAGTTAAGATGGAAGTGCCAATGACAGGAGGGAACAACTAAACTGTTGTATGTGTGTCAAAAGTGTGTGTGTGTCAAAGTCCCACATTGATTAAAAGAAAGACTCTCCTAGTGTATATATACTAAGGAATGAAGTGGGCTAGTAAAATGGGTTTGGAAGAGAAGTGGCCTCGCGCACATGAGACAGGCCAACTCAGGGCAATCGCAGTTGAAATCAGCCGATTCGCCCCCCCTGCGCGCGAGTTCAAGAGGTAGTAGGTTCCTTTTACCGGATTATTTTTACAAATAAATAATTATTTTGGCTTGTCGGAGAAACCCAAATTTTGGCTGTTTGGAGTTTGAAGTCAAACCAAGAACGTTTAGACAAATTAATTTTTTCTAAACGTTTGTCTTCCCAACGTTCCCAACGTTTCCAGACAGGAGGTTGAATGCGTTTTGTGTAACTCCAACGTTTCCAGACAAGCTTTTAAATAATTTTTATGAGACTGTAACCGAGCTTTTAAACCGGTGGTAACCCCCCAACGTTCATGTCCACCTTCGGGCTATATATAGCCATGGGTTCAGACAGAGCGAAATACAGAAAGCCTCTTGAGTCCTCGCGGTTCTCTCTTCCTCCCTTGTGAATTTGTCTGTGCACGTTTGTGATTACGTTTGGTCTCCGTTGTTCTGTTCCCTCATTCCACCGAGGAGGTGCTTGTTTAATCCTGGGGAACTGCCGGCCGTCAGACGGTGTGCCGAAATAGTTCTTAAGGACAGTGTCCTTCCGAGCACGACTCAAACAACCAATCAGGTGTCGCTGTCCACGCCTGCCGCCTGTGTGGCCAACAATCTTAAGAACTATTCAACCCAATGGCGACCAACAGTGCTAAGAATATCACTCCCGAGGGTGTGCCGAGTGGTTCGGCCGGAGGTCAGTACGTCCCTGCCGCTGTTGCCGTCCCTTTACCGAGGCCGTTTCCAGACATATCGAAGATAGAAGTCTTTGATGGCCGGAACTTCAAACGCTGGCAAGAATGTGTCTTCACCGTCCTTGGCATGCATGGTGTGGCTGCTGCTCTTGCTCAATCCGAGCCTCCTGCTGATACTGATCAAGCCCAGCGAGTTGCATGGACTCATGCAAACAAGGTATGCCGACACACTATATTAGCACTTTATCTAATGATTTGTTCGATGTCTACTATGTCTACAAGGAAGCTTGTAAGATATGGGAGTCCCTGGTTACAAAGTACATGCTGAGGATGCCGGTAAACAAAAGTTCGTTATGGGCAACTACTATAAATGGGAGATGACCGAAAACAAGGATGTGAAGGAGCAAATCAATGAATATCATAAGCTGCTGGAGGAGCTTCGTGCTGAAAACATCAACCTTCTAGACGAGTTCGTTGCTGGGATACTGATTGAGAAGCTGCCAGAATCATGGTCTGACTACAAACAGCAGCTGAAACACAAACAGAAGCAGCTATCCTTGACTGACTTGATTATTCACATCATCATCGAAGACACCAACCGCAAGGCAATACATGCAGCTCGAACTAGAGAAATGACATCCAAAGCCAACTTAGTGGAGACAAAGCCTCACAGCAAGAGGTATGATTCTAAAACTAAAGACAAGAGGAATAAAAATCTGATTACAAACCCAATGCTTCTAACCCCTCTTTCAAAAAGAAAGGAGACTGTTTTGTCTGTAGCAAACCAGGACACTATGCAACACAGTGTAGGAAGAGAGCAACCCGTGATAAGCCTTGAAAGCCAAATGTAAATTTGGTACAACGAGATGGTGACAGTGATGATGACATCATTGCTGCAGTGGTGTCACAAGCTCTCTTGATTTCTGATGTGAAGAAATGGGTGGTAGACTCCGGGGCTACCAGGCACATATGTGCTAGCCAAGAGATGTTTACCACCTATAATCCTGTAAAGGAAGGGGAAGACCATGTTTACCTTGCTGATTCCCGAACTGCTAAGGTTCAAGGAAAAGGGAAAGTGGTCTTAAAACTCACATCAGGAAAGACTCTGGCTCTGAACGATGTTCTGCATGTGCCTGAAGTTAGAGTTAACTTAGTGTCAGTTGTTCTTTTAGGGAAAGCTGGGGTTAAAGTGTCATTTGAATCTGATAAGATTGTAATGACAAAAAATAATGTGTTTGTAGGCAAAGGGTATTATAATCAGGGACTGTTTGTTTTGAATGTTGATGAAATGAATAAGATTGAATCTTCTGAGTATATGCCTGTTTATATGGTTGATTCCCTTGACCTGTGGCATGCTAGACTAGGTCACGCTAGTAAAGGTTATATAAATAGGATGCGACAACTTGGATTACTTTCTGAAATTAAAAACAATGTTTTTGAAAAATGTGAAGTATGTGCAGAAACTAAACAAAGTAAAAAACCTCATTTTTCTAGTCAAAGAAAATCTGAATTACTATCTTTAATTCACACAAATTTAGGTGACTTAAAACAAACCATGACTAGAGGTGGTAAAAAATATTATATCACTTTTATTGATGATTTTTCAAGATATACTAAAGTATACTTGTTAAGAAACAAAGATGAGGCTTTTGAAAAATTTCTATTATATAAAGCAGAGGTTAAGAATCAATTAAACAAAAGAATTAAAAGGGTTAGATCGAATAGAGGAGGAGAATATATTTTGTTAAATGATTTTTGTGAAAAAAAAGAAATTATACATGAGATAACACCTCCTTATTCTCCCGAGTCTAATGTGTTGCAGAAAGGAAAAATAGAACATTAAAAGAAATGATGAATGCTTTACTTGTGAGTTCTTCTGCCCCTGATAACTTGTGGGGAGAAGCTATTTTGTCTGCATGTTTTTTACAAAATAGGATACCACATAAGAAATCAAAGAAAATACCTTATGAGTTATGGAAAGGGTTTACCCCAAACTTAAAATATTTGAAAGTGTGGGGGTGTCTTGCAAAAGTTTTATTGCCTGATCCTAAAAAGAGGAAAATTGGCTCTAAAACTTCTGATTGTATGTTTATTGGATATGCTGAACAAAGTGCAGCGTATCGTTTTTTAGTTTTAAAAAGTGATGTTTTAGACCAAAACACAATTGTTGAGACTAAGATGCTGAATTTTTTGAACATATTTTTCCCTTGAAAATTAAGCATGTTTCTAAACCTGTTGAGAATTTAGAGTTTGAACAAAATTTAAATGAGAATTTGGTTTTAAGGAGAAGTAAAAGACAAAGGAAAGAAACAAGTTTTGGAGATGATTTTTACACTTATTTAGTACAAGATGAACCGTTAAATTTTTATGAAGCTATTTCTTCTCCTGATGCCAAATTTTGGAAAAAAGCAATTGAAATTGAAATGATTCTTTAAGGAAAAATAAAACTTGGGTTTTATCAAATTTGCCCCAAGGAGCTAAGGCTATTGGGTGTAAATGGATTTTTAAGAAAAAATATTTTCCAGACGGTTCAATTGATAAGTATAAAGCAAGGCTTGTGGCCAAAGGTTTTACTCAAAAAAAATATAGAGTATTTTAACACATTTTCTCCTGTGACTAGAATCTTTTCTATAAGAGTTCTTATTGCTTTGGCTTCAATTTACAAATTTTTTGTTCACCAAATGGATGTTAAAACCGCTTTTTTAAATGATGATTTAGAAGAAGAAATATACATGGTACAGCCTGAAGGATGTGTGATTCCTGGGCAAGAAAATAAAGTTTGTAAACTTGTGAAGTCTTTATATGGTTTAAAACAAGCGCCTAAGCAATGGCATAAGAAACTTGATCAAGTTTTGACAACTAATGAATTTTCTACTGTTGAAGTAGAAAGATGTGTTTATACAAAGTTTGTAAATAATGATTGTGTGATTATATGCTTGTATATGGATGATATGCTAATTTTTGGCTCTAGTATGTGTATTGTTAATGAAACAAAAAATTTTCTTTCTTCAAATTTTGACATGAAAGATATGGGTGAAGCCAAGGTAATTTTGGGTGTAAAAATCATAAGGAATGAAAATGGAATCTTGCTTTCCCAAGAACATTATGTTGAGAAAATCCTCAAAAGTTTGGACATCTTGAAGATGCTCCTTTAAGTACTCCTTATGATTCGAGTGTGCAATTAAAAAAGCACAAGGGTGACCCAGTTGCTCAATCTGAGTATGCACAGATTATTGGGAGTCTGTTGCATTTGATGAACTTTAATAGGCCTGATATAGCTTATGCTGTAGGCAGATTGAGTAGATATACTCACTGTCCAGGCAGTAAACACTAGGAGGCTCTGGTGAGAGTCTTGAGATATTTGAGAGGTACCATGAATTATGGTATATTGTATAGTGGATTTCCCGCTGTATTGGAAGAATACAGTGATGCTAACTGGATTTGGATTCAGAAGAGACAAAATCCACTAGTGGTTATATATTCACTCTTAGTGGTGGTGCAATAACCTGGAAGTCTGCAAAACAGACGATCAACACAAAATCCTCAAGGGATTCTGAGTTTATTGCAATGGAGCTGGCTGGGACTGAAGCTGAGTGGTTGAAAAACTTCTTAGCAAGTATTCCAATAGGTGAAAAGCCCACACCATCAGTGTCTTTACATTGTGATAGCCAATCTGCAATAGCAACGGCTAAAAATAAGACCTTCAATGGCAAAAGTAGACATATTCGATTGAGACATAATATTATAAGGCAGCTGCTTAAAGACGGGGTCATCTCAATCGATTATGTGAGATCAGAGTTAAATCTGGCGGATCCGTTAACTAAACCCCTAAGGAAGAAATTTATTATTGAAACGTTGAGGGGAATGGGACTTAAGCCTGTTTGAAACTAACGGTGATGGCAACCCAACCTTTGTGATTGAAGATCCCATGAAGAAGGTTCAATGGGTAAGAACAAGTCACTTGTTAGTTCTGCTAGCATTGAATTTTGTCCCTTCCTATGGCTTGAGAAAGTGCTAGAATGCATTGAACGAGGCTGAGCGATAGCTCTTAATGTTTTCATAGTCCTTACGGATGGTGTATTCATTGCAGATACACTTGATGAAAACACCTATACAAATGTGAAGTGAGGCCGCTCCTATGAGATCGTGGCAAAATCTCTAGAGCATTTGTTAAAACCAGGCAAGCGCATGGCCGATAACGTGCAAAACCATCGTTAACAGCAAGACTGTGGGGGTATAATCCGATTAATAAGACTTCTAGCACATGCTCAAGATCTGTTGGTTCAATAACGAAGTTACACCGACTTTTCTATGTACTAAGTTTTATTAGTCTAGGATTGGTTCAAGTCGACAGACACCAAATTCAAAGTGATTATCCTCCGTGTGAATAACTCAGACGAACATAGATTCTTTTGACACATGTGGGGAATTGTTGTATGTGTGTCAAAAGTGTGTGTGTGTCAAAGTCCCACATTGATTAAAAGAAAGACTCTCCTAGTGTATATATACTAAGGAATGAAGTGGGCTAGTAAAATGGGTTTGGAAGAGAAGTGGCCTCGCGCACATGAGACAGGCCAACTCAGGGCAATCGCAGTTGAAATCAGCCGATTCGCCCCCCCTGCGCGCGAGTTCAAGAGGTAGTGGGTTCCTTTTACCGGATTATTTTTACAAATAAATAATTATTTTGGCTTGCCGGAGAAACTCAAATTTTGGCTGTCTGGAGTTTGAAGTCAAACCAAGAACGTTTAGACAAATTAATTTTTTCTAAACGTTTGTCTTCCCAACGTTCCCAACGTTTCCAGACAGGAGGTTGAATGCGTTTTGTGTAACTCCAACGTTTCCAGACAAGCTTTTAAATAATTTTTATGAGACTGTAACCGAGCTTTTAAACCGGTGGTAACCCCCCAACGTTCATGTCCACCTTCGGGCTATATATAGCCATGGGTTCAGACAGAGCGAAATACAGAAAGCCTCTTGAGTCCTCGCGGTTCTCTCTTCCTCCCTCTGTGAATGTCTGTGTACGTCTGTGATTACGTTTGGTCTCCGTTGTTCTGTTCCCTCGTTCCACCGAGGAGGTGCTTGTTTAATCCTGGGGAACTGCCGGCCGTCAGACGGTGTGCCGGAATAGTTCTTAAGAACACGTCCTTCCGGGCACGACTCAAGCAACCAATCAGGTGTCGCTGTCCACGCCTACCGCCTGTGTGGCCAACATAAACTGCATGTCCTTTTACTCGTTTAGTGTTCACCATGGCCATCCCTTCACCTATATTTTAAATCTCAGCAAATTGGTATAAATTACACCAGAAGCAATACTGCAGCTGCAAGAATTTGCTCAATACTTTTATATCAAACAAACTTCAGATTCTGCATCATCATCTGCACTGACATCTTACACCAACTGAAGGGTGAGCTTTGTCATAAGTTATCAGCTAGAGATTGCAGGTCATGATTTCATGATCTATATAGCTACACAATCCTGATCACATTAAGTCGAATGTCACCTTAAGAGTTTTCCTTAACTTTATTATTCCGGAATATGCATAATGAAGTGCTTATCAAAACAATAGGTCCCAAATTATAGTTGAGCTGGAATAAAACCGAAATTAAAATGATAAATAGAAAAATAAGCCAGAATTTCTAAAGTGGATATTTTAACGCCAAAACCGGAGCTAACTTCTATCGAAATTAAATGGATTTGAACAAGGTTTTAAACATTAGCGACCGTGAAAAGTTACGAGATTCTACTTAGAGAGGTAGATTAACGAAATGCTTAATCAGCAAACCTTGGAGAGTACATCTCGGTCACGCAAGCCTGAAGCGGAATATGATAACTGCATCACGAAAGAGAACACAATAACACCTCCAAAATTCCAATTAAATCAGGCATGAATTAAAGCTCTGTCAGTGTAACCGATTCACGAGGTCACAGAAAAGGAATGTACAAAAAATACAGAGAAACATATTTCCACCAAACGGAGAACCTCGATCTGAGAGAAGAGGCCATTGTAGCCTCGAGACCTGAGGAACCTATCAACGGCATCATTGGGAGCATCGGCCGGACTGTGAGTACGGCCGGCCGTGCCGCCGATGGCCGCACTACCGCCGGCAACGTCGGAGCAGCAGTTGCCCATTCGAAGGTGAGCGTTGAAACCAGTGCGAGTAGCTTGACCTTAGAGGGCCCAGCGACCACAGCAGGCAACAAGCTGAGAACTCCAAAATAACGTCAATTTTAAAAAGAAACGATACCAAGTGCTGGCAATTAAAAACTTGATTTAAAAAAAAAAAAAAGAATTCGAGACCTCAAACCTCCATAAGGAAATAGAGGAAAGATCATTAAATTAAATTCGGTGATTTAAATTTCACAGTTTTTAAAAATATAAATTTAATTTGAAATATTCAAATTTCACATTAAAGAAGTAGTGGAAGGAGAAATTCATCAAGAAATACCCCTCCTATCTATGTCGCAATTTGGCAATTATTTATTAACCATCTCTTTCGCGGATTCTTCTTTATAAGTTGCAATTTATTCCTCCAAAAGAAACGCGTTTTACCCATGCTTTTATAAAGTCAATTTATTTTTTTGAAATATTTTTTAAATTTATATCTTAAAATATCATTTTTGGCCAAAAAAAATTCTTAAAATATCATTATTTTAATTTTGTTTCACTCAAATAATAAAATAATCATTTCATTAAACAAATTTGAGTTAGGTTTGGCCGTCGTCGGCCACAACTAGTGTAGTTGAGAGCAAGCTTGCCTGGAAGTTTCCTCTTCAATCACTTGACCTTGCCAAGGAAATGGGAATATGTGGATTGCGGGAGTCTGAGTCATAATTATTGGCAACGTCTTCATCCTCAGATAGGATGTCAAAGGAAAAATTAAGCAAAGCCAAACTTCTTGTCGATTCAATTCATCAATTCACTTGACCAGTTTCTCTTTGTATTTCAGTGCATGGAATGGAAAGGTATGTCGTTTTACTATGCACAGAAAATGTGTCAACTATTAATGAAATTGCAAAGAACAGAACCTAAAACAAATGAAAATAATAGCACACAAGTTGGTGTTCATAGTTTTTTTTAACGTATTATATTCATTACGAGGACAAGGACGCTTCTTTCATTATAAGGCATGATCTGATATCATGATGAGGGATTATTTGGTTACAACAGGTATACCTGCTAGTCATGGACAGCACATTATGAAGTTGTTAAAAGCTTAAAAAAGCAAATGCCACTAGCCAATAACTCTCCTTTAATCTCACACTTTCTCTCCTCAATGACGAGGCCCCTTTTACATATCAATATACTTTATCTGTTTGCCACAAATAAAATATGTTATATTACTTTATCAATACTGGTTTAAGAAAACTTAACCAGAAACTATTAGATTGCATAATTGTCTCCTTTCTTTCTATTTCCTCTCACATTTACACAGTATAGAGTGAGCATTTGAGGTATACCAGAGTGTGAAGCGTGCAATAGGTGTGCAGTGAAGGAGGAAGATTTCAAATTTTCAATCCCCTCGATTGATTAAGAAGGTTCAAACACAAATCGGAGAGAATTCAAATTCATAGAATAGTATAAATTAAAAGTGCAATACACGATAATGATGATGCATGAGTAGAATATACGTTAGAATCTATTGCAGTGGAGGAGAAGGAGGACACTTGATTTGCTCCTTCTTGACCACCTAAAAGTGCAGCAGCATCACTTTCAATTCATCATTCCTAATTTCTTTTCTTTTTCCCACCCTCTCTATGTTCATTAACGTGCACCAAAGCAGTTTGATTAGTATTTTGCACTACAAGAAAGGTCAAGTGCATTGTCTCGACAATTTTCTGCACTAACGTTGAATCTTCAAGTAGTCATTCTGTAGAAAGGAGCAAATTAAAAGACCATGAAAACTTGGTGACTATAAGAACCCTAAGTCAATCAACAATAGGGACCACCAAGTCCACCACTTAAGCGAGAGATGTTTGGCTCCATATAATTTCTTGAATGGGCAGTTTATACCTAAAATTATAATTTTTCTTAGCAGCTCAAGTTGTTGCCCCAAGTAAATGGTCAAGTGTAAGTAACATTGTTGATGTAAAAAAATCTCTTAAAAAAAGCTTCCTTTAAAAACATTGCTTTATGTAAAATATTATTTGGAAAATGTAATCGAAGTAGACCAAAATTCGTTTATTGATGTAAAGATTTATAAAGGTACACTGCGTTGGTTGGTAAACTAGTGGCAATATCAGTCAATGGTAACAGTAATTTTAAGATATATTTACATTATTCTCATGTTCCTGACTCCAAAAGAAAACTGTAGGTTTAGATGGCACATGCATATGTACAAAAGGCTGCACTGTAACATCCCAAACTGCCAGATCAATATTCCAATGAAAACATGTGATGGAACCCGAATACTTCCCTGCCAACATGAAGATCATCCTAGAAAGGTGGAAATATAGCCTTAATACATGAATGAATCAGAGGGAGCAACTTTTTTATCAAAGTAATGCCCACTCATTTCCCAGCTTCTGTAGAATGTTATGCATAATCTGAGAGATTAAAGCGTGACTGTGTTATAGGATTGGCATGGCCCATATCCACCACAGCCGAGGAGGAACGAAAACCAAATTGCGGATTCAGGTTATTCTGAAGAATGTTGAGAATGTGACAATGGATGAGGCGTGAGCTTCAACCAGAAGGATCTGGCTATGATGAAGCACGGCCGTGCCCCAAAAGTCAGGTTGTGAGTTTAAGATATTCTGACGTGCATGTTGAGCATCTGACAGTGATTAGCCAAGTAATACTCATATTAGACATGGAATTATATCATCATAACCATCCACCTTGACAGATTTTCCCCCCGAGGGAGTTCTGCCATTACAGAACATAACTCGCAAGTGAATAGCTAATAATATTAAGCTATAATGAATAATCAACTTTTTAACTTCTATATGAGGCTCAGATTCAAGGTTCCGAGACTTGGAAATTTTTTTGAGCCAAGGTGAGGTGAAATACGTAAGCCGAACAGCCAAGGAAACTAGATTTTAATAGTCAGATTCACCATCGACTAAATGGAAGATGATTATGCCCTTTCTTAAATTTCTTGAAGCCATTGTCCCATCAAATCCTCCGCGATCTAGTGCAAGCCCATAAATTAAATGCTCTCCGATGGGAAACAAAATAAAAGCTTACATTTCCGTGGAAATACAATTGAATCGGCAATCAGCACCAACAAAATAGAGGAGCTTCCTAGGCATGACTAGTCATTGGCTAGATGTTCTACATAACTTTGTGTAAACCAATGTTGAGATCAGATGACATGGAAACGAGAAGTGGAATAGACTGAAGCCACACAGCTTTGAAGACTCGTTTCTGATGAGCTCTTACGGATTGGGGGGGTTTGTGAGCATTATATCTAATATCAAAGATGTGAATCACGGGATCTGCTGAACCAGATGTTATATACAGGCCGTCAGGAGACCAAGCCTGATTTATCAGAGCTGACTGAGATTCACTGCTTTCTTGCTTCCATCCAAAAGTATGAAGTTCCGTCTGCCTCAATCTGATATCATATAGTCGAAGCTGCCTCTCTGGTGTCCTGAAAAAATTAACAATTAACAATATCCTTCAATTTTCCAAGCAGCAGAAACAAGAAACTCCCAACCAAAATCATTCTCTCCTAGATAACGACCATAAATCATCATGACCACCTAAAAATAACAGAAGAGGAAAAGTATTTAGTTTTTGTTCCTCATAAATTTATGAGACCACTTAATCTTAACACTCGATGAAAAATATGAGGAAGGCAGCAAGTTTTGACTCGATAATTACATTCTCATCTTCGTTCACAAAGCAGAAAGAAGGAACACAAAAACGCCGCCTTGATTAATTAAAAGGCCATTGCATCTTATAAATATTAATCATATTTCATGTCTATAATGATCCTCTTAGACCAACGAGCAATCACCAAAATTAATCAGTTTCATTGGACAATCCACCTGTTATACATAACAACAACTTTTTATCACCGCTTTGTTGTAGTAAGCAAAACACTATTTTCCTCCTTCCATAAACATAGTAGTAGCATAGATTAAAATATTACCAGAGGCGCAATCTCATAAGTTGGTGGTTGTGTACAGAATAGGAAAGCCAAAAACCACAATAACTTGGATCACCATTTTGCTGGTTAGAAGAATCAAACTAAATTCCAATAGTTCCTATTCCGTAAAGTACAGAACATGATGTGAGCTTATTTGGTTATATATCATTTCATCTATTACAAAAAACCGTGTGACTGTTAGAATGGGTCTTATGACACTTCAGCATCATTTAATGGGGTAATAAACTTCATCTAGTGTTCTAAGTCTTCAAACAACCATTACATTTCCATTTTGAAATAAATTTATTTTCCAAAAAAAAGAATCCAAAAATGTAAGGATTCAAGGAAAGAAAAAAAAAATTGAAAATGAACCGTATAAGAATTATAGATTCTCAGTGGAACATAGTAGAGCCTGTGAAAACAAAAGGGAACACACAATCTTATGTACTAAATTCAACGAAGCGAACTCTAGAGACAACGGAAAGAATAATATCTTACCCAGTTTGTACCATGAATAAATTAAAATCACATGGATTTGGCAGTACGCTCATGCATTTACTATCAACCTGATGCCTGTAATCTGCTCTCCCTATATGAGCATCATACCCAAAAATTCTCTTGTCTGCACCAACAGACAACACAACCTGCTTCTGCTGCAAACCAGCAACCCCCATAACAGCAGAAGAATGGAGATTTCTGTGCAATGCTTTTGGCTTCCATTTGTTCTCACCATCCTTCTCACTCCAAAGCATAACAGCGTGGTCACTTCCCCCAGTCACAAAACAGATGTTTTCCCAAGGCATGAAAACAATGTTATTGATAATACCCTTAACATGAGGCCTCTCCTCTAAGTAATTTACACGGTCTTTCTGTAATGACAAACAAAAATATATTATAATGTCAATCAATTAGAAAAGAGACCCGATCCAAATTGTAACTTTCATGACAGTATGTTTGTGGTGATGAGCCCTACCCCTTGTTTTTTATTCAGATCCAAAACTGAAATTTGCGAGTCCCCACCATCAGCACTGTAAACTGAAAATATGCTATTTCCCTCAGGGTGCCAAGCTATATCTTCTGGCCATCTCCTCTGCTTCGAGGATGCACAATTAGTTGAACTAAGCACAGAGGCTCCTGAACTACAGTTAAAGATGGAGACAAAAACACCAGAAAATAACGTGATTGAGAAATAATTGATGTGTTTTGAAGTTCAAAATTATGAACTTGTGATCAACAAAATTTCCAGAGATTTGGTTGTTGATAAAGCACAATGATACCATGCAATTCACGTAGCAACTCCACCCAGTAAGGTAAACAAAGAAAGATTAATAAAAATAATCAAGGCATACCCTCTTGCTTGAACTTGCCACAAATTGACCACTCCATCCAAAGAACTGCAAGAATTTAAAAAAAAAAAAAAAAACAGCAAATCAGAGCCAGAAGAACAAATTTATCTTACATAAGGAGGGGGGGAGAAGGTGCCCCTCGTGTGTTGGAGGATGGAAACAATGCCACAAATTCAATGTTGTTATATCATCAATTTTGAATTTTCAAATTCCTATAAAGCTTAATCAAATTAAGATCGTTGCTGTAAAAATACAAAAGAACTAATATTTAACTGGAATGATAGAGCTATGCTGACACCAAATTCACGCTTCTATGTAAGGCTAGAAAAGACAGTGCATTCCCTGAGCCGGACTCCACACGTGCTTTCCTAGATAATATTTCTTTATCACTTTATTTCAGGATAATTGATTTCTAGAACTCGTTATTGATAAGAAGAGGAAGAATTGTTGCAGAAGTCCAATCATTACTGAAATGTAAGTTTAAAGACCAAAAAGCACAAAATGATAATCTGAGTTTATAGATGAACATCAAAACTGTCCATCCTTTTGACCTACACTTCAATCTTGGCAAGATCAAAGTCTAAGTTGACCTACACCGTATACACACTTGAAAACTACAAGTCTAGAACCTAGCAAGCAATCTATCAGCGCGCAATATTTTTGTTGACTTGTTTTCTATAGAAAAAGGAAAAAGGGTACAAGTTAACATTAGGAAAAAAAAAACGGAAAATTAAAATGATCAGTGACCTTCAAAAAAATTGCTGACACATATTTTCTTGGAAATACCTAGTCACAAAAAGCTGATCGTTCACTGGACACAAAGCAAGACTCCGCAATTTCCTCTTGTGCTGACTTGAGATATGGGTGCTTGCTTGACAGTGTATTAAACACGGTGAAGAATTTGTACGGATTGAAGGAATCAACTCCTTGTGTTCTTTTTGTTCTGGAAAAATAAAATGCAATTCTGATGAAACTTTATTACAACAACAGATAATTTTGGAATGAAAATATGAAAAGATGGGCAATAACAACCACAAAAATTCAGATACAAATATATGACCTTAAATATGCGCTAACAACAAATATGAGAAGTATTAACGAAGGTTACACTAGTGATCAATGTCTTACCAAACTTCCTTTTCGTCCCTTTTTCCTTGCTCTTAACATCTTCCTGTTTAGTAGAAAGTCGTTGAGACTCATTAGTTTTTACTCTAGAAGCAATAACTGAATGTGTAGATACTGACGGACTGGCTTGAAAATTGGAACTTATTGAAGCTTTTGCAGAAGACCCTGGCAACAATTTAGGTTGTGAAATTTTCGGAGTAACAGCAGGAACAAGAAGTTCTGGCTTAGACTGATGCTGGTTTTTGGACAAAATTTCATTTCTATGAATGGGACTGTTTGACCTGTGCTCCATCTTCACAGATTTAGTTCCTCCACCTAAGGAACTTGTACCTGATACCACATCAGGATGGCCTTGAAGGCGGGCCAATTTGGATTCAGAATCTTGCAACCTCTTCTCTGCTTCCTCAAGCTGCGCGTCTTTCCCAAACATGAAATCAGCTATTCATTCATGTTGTAAGGATGTAAAAAAGATTGTAAAATGTGATCTGCCATGACAAAATAATTGAAACCACAGCGTATCTCATTTTCAGAGCAAATCCTATATTATTACTCACTGAAGCACCCAAAAAAAAGTATAAATATCATCTCAAAATCAGGTATCATTTAATTAATAAGGAAATTTACTAAGTTTTGAATAACAGGTTCTACCATGCACCACAATTTGAAAGCCGCCAAATTACAGTCTCCATCACTTGATGGAAAACATGCGACGCTCTGACATTAAATACCAGAAACACATATTGCCATCAATGAAGGCAGTGCGCGTCAGGATTTTAAATGTGAAAATAAATTGATACTCAATGCGAAAGAAAATTTAACGTGAAGTCATCAGAATATCACAAATACTAAGACCCAATTTGACAACTCCGGAGGTAATCACGGAGTTAAATGAGCCGAATGGAAGCTTAAAACTTATAAGCTTCAGAAAAAGAAACCTAAATCGTCAAGTTCTGGAGGCATTTGAGAATGAATAACTATAAAGAATCGACACTGAGCACAACATCGTCATGTCAGACACCACAGTGGCAGCATATGAATGAATAATAAGACCAGTATTAATCAAAATATGCCCTTTAACGTCCACAAAAAGTGGACAGCTAGAGAAAGAGGTTGAGAAAAGGATGAAGCAGAAACCTGAGATGTGTAATAGGCGATGCGTTGACGGAGATTTTTAACTTCACGGGTACGATGATCAATCAGAGCAACCAAAGCCTCCTCCTGTTCTTCCCTGCTATTGCTGCCGCCATTGACGTTGTGCGCACCGTTTTGTTCCATTTGCTCTCGATGCCTACCACTGATACTGCTAAATCAATAATCATCAACTTCTTCTAATCGGAGGATGCGCCCTTATATGGAACTCCAAGAACTTCAGAAATCTGCTTCCATTATTCTTCACAGGCTGATAGGAGCCCAGACTTCCCTAGTTCCCTTGGCCCTATGTGTTTGCACGGAACAGGGAATGCGGAGCGCGTCACGGTTAACACTCACCCCAGAAATTATAAATATAATACAGCGGTTTTTTTTTAATAAAATAAATTACATGATGTTAAAGTATGATTTAAATCAAATTATCATAGTAAACCATATAAGTTATAGTATATGATTTCATTCATATTTTTTGTAATAAAAAAATGTGTCTGCTTTTTTTTAAAAAAAATGCAGTGACTCCAAAGTATCCGTAAAAATATTAATCATAATGGTTATTTTGGTCGAAACTAATCATAAGGATTGTTGATAATGAATACATGTTATTAAAAGTTTGGAGAATTAGGTATAACAAATTTTTGCCGGGTAAAATAAATGCCAATTTCCAAAAAAGGCAAAATAACAAGTGTGTATTCATTCTCTCGCCAGGAAATAGCTAGCGCTTCATTCTAAATGCGTTGTCAAATCACACTCCCACGTAGATGCATTATGGGCTTTGCATCTTATTCTCTTATTTAAAAAAAGAAAAGAAAAAAAAAAAGAAAACTAATTCATGCAAGATTAAAAACATATTGCAGATGGAGAAAGTGAAAATTTAATCTCATGAGTAAAATTGGGTCGGATCGAAGTCCTTCCAGTTGGAGAATTATATATATAAATGAAATTTGATATACATACATATACTCCCTCTTGTCTGCTACAGTGTCTCTCTTATTGCTATATCACACCGTGTAATCTAGAATCTGTGGGCACAACATGCGAACTTTCTCTTCTCATAATACCTTTTCCCCTTTTGATTTTGAGTGTCTTGCAGTATTACCTTTAGATTGACGGCTAAAGAGCTTGCAATCCAAATAGCATTTGGAAGTTAGAACTATCTGAAGATCCAGACAGCTAACACTTTTCAGACGTTTGATATCTGACAGAGCGAGCAAGCAGCGCATCAATTATCAAAAAGGTAGTCTGTGTTGAATTTTTTCCCCCTCCATTTTTTTCATCTTGGCCTTTCCTCATGTCGTCCTTGCTTCTTCGGCAAAAACTTGCACCCCTTCCATTCATTTTATTTATGAGGTTCTATTGGCCAGTTTTAATATAAAATCATTTTAATAAAATATTTATAACTAATATTTAAAAATGTTCTTACCTTTTTATAAAATAACATAATTTTTGGTCCTTATAATTTTATCAAGTTTTATTTTTAGTCCATATTAATTTTTTTAATATTTTTAATTCCCATAGTTTCAAAAAAATTGGATAATTTTTATTTTTTGGATTCCTATAGTTTTCACTTCAATAATTTTAGTCTCTATAGAGAGTGAAAACATTTAAAAAAAACTACAAAAATTAAAAGCAAAACCTAATAAAATTATAAGGACTAAAAATTATGTTTTTTTTGTTATCTTTTTATAATAGCTTTTTCTATCCTTTCCTTCTAATAAATTATATCAATTAAATGGTAATTTTGAAAAGTAATAATTTTTAAATATTTAAATTTTTTTTTTATCTTCAAAAAAGTAATTAACAAGGTATTACAAGAATAACCGGAGCAACGAATCGAATTCAAGGTAATATCGCTCAAGAGGGGTAAACGTCTAAACGACAACGTTGTAAGTTTTCTTCTTTTTTATCAAGGCGTATCAAGTATCAACATAGAATGCTAGCCCAAAAGAGAAAGCACTCACCAACATGAAATCGCACCATTTGACCACTAACTATTCTTTAAGGAATATTAGGTTGTCTTTATTGTGAGATGGCATAAAATAAATTTTTAAATTTGAAAAACGAAACATTTTGTAGTCTTTGTTAATTTTCGAGGAGCACTACTCAATTTTTTCTATTAAAAACGCACCATCTAATAAATTTTCATCAATTTTAACTAAATATTATTTATTTTTAAATTTATAAAATCCACGTCGTGTTGATTTTTTAATTTTCTTGCATTTATTTTTAATCTTAACTCAAAAATAAGATGTTCAAAAGATTCTTATATGATGACATTCATGAGGATGACGTTAATAAAATAAAACAAGAAGAGGAAGAATTAAGTTTGGAGAAATTGACACGTTATGGGTTTCATAAATTTGTGGGTTTGAAAATAAACAACATTTAGTTCTATGAGAAAGTGCTAGATGGTCTGTTTTTATAGTAAAACCTACCAAATGCTTCTTCAAAAATAATTCATTATTAAATTTGCATTTTTAGTTGCTGAAGTAGAGTGTCATAAGTCATTTCAATCAAAAATTTGTGAGCCTCATATGAAAGTTAACATCCATTAAATGGAAATTAATGGAGGCTACTAGATACTCTTATTTTAAAGATTAAGAATTTATTTTGGATCACATCATAATATACTCCCCTGATTTTATTTATAAATCACTTTCAACATATTTCATCAGTATTAAGGAAAACCTTAAAACTCGTTAACTTTATTTTAAAATTTAATAAATTTTTAATTTTATCTCTATTAAATATACACATTTCAATCACATTTTTTTTCAATATTAAATGAAAGGTAAAAAAATTATGATAAAAATTTAATAACATGACTTATAAATTAGAACAAAAAAATTTCTCTCTCTCTCTATCTTATAAATAAAACCAAAGTAAGTTATCTAGTACTCCAAAAAAGATAGTTGGTTATCAAATTTGTACCTTTGCCTTATATTTTTTATGTTTTAGCCTTCTTGGCACTTCCGAGAACATCAAAATTCCTTGCTCGTCAAATTTATCATGGAACAACGCATGCTCCTCAAAATTTTATAATCAAACGATATTTTTGTTTCGTATTGATTATTACCCCTCTTGAGCTCATTCATAATTCATTTTCGACAGTTTTTTTTTTTAACTCATCTCAACTAAAAAACATTATACTTTATCCATAATGGATACATACTTAAAAAATTTCCTACTTTGTTGCGCCAAATTTAATAAGACTAAAAGAGAAAAACTATAATAAATAGTCAATATCGTATATTATAAAAAAGACCACAAAACCCTTCCTCCAAGTTGTTTGTAAATGGATCGGAGGGGTGCATGACAATTCCACTGGCTTTCCGCAAACCGTTTTGCGAAAGAGATTACCACTGAGCATCAGCAGAAGTGGCAACGCACAGAAGATATACACAAAAGCAATAACGGAATTTGAAGAGAGATAAGTAAATCAGAAAGAGTATAGCAGCACCGAATTAAATATAGCAATTTAAATCTCCCTCAGGAATCGTCCTAAAGACCATTAACTGAGGGTATAACAAGAAATTTACATGAGAACAGAGACAAAATGACAAAAACAAAATCAGCAAATTCCCCTTGAAACCCACGTCGACCGTGGTCTCAAAAGAACTACTGCGAACTGTGACACTGTCTCTTCACAGCTAGCCAAAATTTTGAGCTTCAATTAAGCCAATCATTTTTCTAAACTCATAAGATGGCAGCAGAACTCCATGCAAAAATTTAAAAGAAAGAAAATGTAACTACGATCAGTCACTTCATTCTTGTTATGTACCCCAGCCTCTGAAAACTTGTGCAAGGCTTCCTCTCTATAGGCAAAATTTGTGAGCCCCCTTACTTCCTGGTCTAACTCTCCCTCCAACAAAAAGAAAAAGGCAATATACAGATTCATGTTGAATTTCATGGCGCAAGCGGCAAGATCGAATGCCTAGTGCCCGAGGCAAAGTCAGTCAGAGTTCCGCGAAGAGCTCAATGAAGAATCTATTCCATTAGTGGTTGATCCCTCTACGCTTGCCAAAGTTGAAGGACTCCCCTGGCTGCGATTCTCCTCATTATTAGTACTACAGCGAGATTTTCCTGGCCTCATTCTAACATTAGTACCCATGGGAAAAGGCTCCTGCAGATACAAAATAAAGTCAAATTTGTTACAGCGCAGGATATTTAAGAAACCAGATATTGGACGTGTTTAGTTAGCAGAAATTGAAATTTAAGATATTTATTTTATAACAAAATTCATTCCTCAAGAGGAACTAAAATTGGGAAGCCTCATGGAAAACTCGATCTGTTGTTTAAATGCACACTACCAGATCAAGAAGCATCTCATTGCCATCAAAATTCAAAACAAGCTGAAGGTAGAACCATTATCCCTAAAACAAGTCGTTAGGTGCGTACCATATTCATATAAAGAGTATCCCTACAGAAAACTAGGGCCAAAAGATTATTGAATGAAATGAGAAACTTAAAGATATGACCTCGATATTACTACTAACAGCATGAGCATCATTGAATGATTAACCATATCTAAGAAGCAGGCATCAACAGGAAGCTGTTAAGTAATCTAGTTTATTCTTAAAAATGGGAAACAATAACACAACAAACTGATTTTATGTCATACCGGATCACCAGCATTTGGGCCATCTGTGTGAAATAGAATAGGACGGCAACGCTTGTCTTCATTCATCAGGCTTGAATTCTGGAAATGAGCGATAAGTGCAGCTTTACCCTGAATTCGGGCATATGCAAGTGAGGCTACCTTTTCACTATTAAATTTCTCCCATTTTTTCCCATTAAAAGCCTGCATATGATGGTTCTTGTGTATTAGCTTCATTAACTCAGATTCCATCTAGCACAGTTAAACAAGTCAAATTACTGTTTAACTAAGATTTACCTGGTGGAATGGAATAATCTGAGCAGGATCAATCATATTAATAAATGCATAGCCAACATTACATTTGTTCTGCAATTATTCGCATGATTGAATTAGAAATACATCAAGGATGTCACTAGAGGAAAGAAGCAACTGAACACAAATAAATGCTTGCCTTAAAGTCAATAGGCAAATATAGAAAATCATAAGTTCCCCGACATTGCTCATCTATAGCAGCTAGAAGCATCTTGGAAGTATACCTGTCAAAAAAACAAAAGAAGAAGAAGAAAAGAAATCAATAAGCTAGAGCCAAAAGTTTCAATGCTTCACTAATCAGCCAATGCGAACAGTATATGTTCTATATGCATAGGAGCAAGCAAACACTCATGCGTGCACGTGATTGTTGGACACAGATTTTGTAGCTTTATACCTGAAAGCACCATGCCATGCTGTGATTTGAAGAAGCAAAGATAACAGTGCAAGCAATAATAAAAAGAAGTCAGGAAGACGAATGACATACTTGTTGGGAATATTTTTTATCATTAGAGTTGTACGGCTGTCTTCCCCACGCATTATGCAGCCTAGGTCAAGTTCATATTGCTTTTTATCAGCATTATTAATGTTAGCTTCACTTTTCCGGAGGGGATACAGATTCCTCATTCGTTCATTGCAATCAAGTTTGGACATAGAAGCCATGGGATGTCTCCCAGGAAAAGCATGTGACAACTGATTAGGAGAGTTTTGCCCAGCAGTTGATGTCAATTCTGCACCATTCCCACCAATATGAGGGAACATGTTGTGAGAAGAAAACTCCGGAGGATGCAATTGCCAACTACCAGGTAAACCAGCACTTCCTAGAGAACCCATACGAAAACCAGAAGTTTCAGGAGACACTCCTAGATAAGAGTGTTGCCTGTCCCAGGGTGAGGCAGTAACAACAGGAGCTGACCCAACATGGTGGTCTATGTGTGATGCTCTTAGCATGTGAGGCTGTGTTCTAGGAAAGCTGGGCATTTGCGGAAGGCCAGGAGCACAAGCACCATTAACAAATGATGGTGTTTTCTGCCAAAGCATGGGACCTGGTGAAGGCTCCTGGTGCAAATTGGAGCTGTTCCACACATGATAAAGTCCATGACGTTGATGGTTCCCATTTCCTGCAGATCCAAAACAGAAGAAGGATTTCAAACCAAGATTTATATGTAAATCTATACCCGCATCACAAACAAGAGTATCTTCTGCAAATATTTCCCATCTTAACAATTAATAACCATTCAAAATTTGATAGAAATGTTAATTTGGAGACCCATATTTATTTCATCATCCACGATCATATATGATCAGACAGAGGTGTTTCACTTTTTGGCCTACATCAGACAAAAGTCTATATTTATCAAAATCAATATTCATTAAAAAGTCATTTTAATTTCTTGTATACTGGTAGAGTTATTTCTTTTTCTAAAAAATTACAAAACGAAGAAGAACTTGAGCACTCCATACCTCATCAATAGTCAAGACTCAAACCCATCATTATTGTAAAAAAACCAGGCTGTCATTTTAAGAAAACAGTAGATTAACCCTTGCAATACTTTTGAACAAATTAATATTGTAAGCACCAGGATGCCATTTTCAATAGATAGGAAACCATTTTAAAACTGTTGCAACAATAAAGGTTGTGCATGAAGCTGCTTGTATATATGCACATCAACTTTACATTTCCACGAACCTGCTCCTGCAAATTCCATCATATTCCCAGTTGATCCCATTCCCTGATTGGGCCTGCTATCTGAGTTGTCTGCCACTCCACTACCAATATTGCCAGCCACATTGCCAACAATGCTTGAAAAGTTGTAAGCACTACCATTAGCAAAACTATCATGATAATCAGGAAGGGAATGAGGATGGAATCTTGGAACAGAGGAAAACTTCATTGCATCAAGGAAGTTACTGGAATCGCAAACACCAGGCACTTTTCCAGAAGTTGGCCCTCTCACTGATTTGTGAATGCTAGAATTCACAGGAGAGAAAGCATTATCAATTAATGCATTAATAGGTTGCTGTATTGCAGGGCGAAATCCAGGATTAGATCCATTTTCTAGGCAGCCAGGTGCAATTACTCCAGAAGACATCGTTGCTGTAAATGATGTCTAGTGAGACCAAGAAAAGCAGTGGCTTCCTAAGGAGAAATATTGATAACAAGTTGAAACAGAGTCAAGCATACCCTTGTGTCTTAGTGATGAGTTGTCACAGAGACTTTGACCAAAATCAGGTTCATCTTGGCCATTGTGAGACTCAAGCGTCAGACTACGAAAACATAGCATCCATGATTATTTACAAAGAAAGAGAATTACCAGAATAAAGGGGTAAGTGTTTGTTTCTATTTAAGAACAGAAATCAAAGTGATCTATCACAATTCTGCACTTCATAAACCACTTAGAAATGAAAAGTCTGCTAACAGATAAAAGGCAGCATACTAAAAAGCAGAAAATAGTTTTAAAGCTACTAAAGAAAGAAAAGAAAAGGGAAAAGTCACCATGTCGTTCCCCGAGGATGACCAGGTTCAAGCTTGATCTGCTTACCAGCAATGTCACTCCTGTTTAATGCACGAAGAGCAGCTTCTGCAGCTCGCACATCATAAAATTCAATATTTTTTTTATAATTTACTTCTGGAGATTCATAGATCTGCAAACAAAAACAAATGCTTCCAGCTACCTCAACTATCTTCATAACACACAAGCAACAAAAAATGGCTGAAAATCTGATAATGAATATCTTACTTCCTTTATTTCTCCATAAAATCCAAAAATCTGTTGAAGCTCATCATTCGAAACAGAAGAATCAAGACCAGAAAGCACAAGTGTACCATGGCTTATATCCTTCTCAGGAGCATTGCCCTAATGCGTCGGAAAGTTAAGATAATTTTATGAGCAAAGCATCAAAAATAGAAGACAGAACCAATTGAACAAGAAAAGCACAAATAAGATTAAGCGATACAATTATACTAAATGCAATTAATAACAAGACCTGCTTTATTTATCCAAATGATAAAGAAGGAAAAGGAATCATGCATGCAGCAAAACTGACAAAAAAAATCATACCTTTGGAATTGAATAATGAATGTCAAGTTTCCGAGACCTCAATGACCTATTCTGAAGTGCTTGCATTGCATTTTGTGCTGCCCTTAGGTCATAGTAAGAAATCATCACAAACCCACGATGCTTGCAGGCTGTATAAATGGTTCGGATGTCTCCATATTTCTGCACCCAAAAAAAAAAAAAACATAATAGACCATTTACTTCTGATTAGTGGTATGAAATGCTTCCTGAGATTGCATCTAGTAACATGAAAGAAAAAAGATTCACCTCAAAAAGAGCCTTTATCTCAGAATCTTCAACATTGCTATTGATGTTTCTAACAAAAAGTGTCCTAGAAGGTTGTTCGCCAAAAGGAAGTTTTCCTTTAAAACCTCCAAAATAACCGGAATCTACATCCAGACAGCTGATTTTCTTTCCCAAACTTAGATGTTCATCTCCCTCTAATTCCATGCCTCCACCACTGCTAAACAAATCAAACTCTTCAAAGTCATCAGTTGTTCTGGCATTAGCAGTGTATCCTAACTCATTAGTAACACCAGAAAACAGATCATCTTCATCAGGAAGGAGATTCCCAATAGTGTCAGCCTCAATTTCTTCAAGAGATTTGTATGGTTCTTCCTCAGGAAAGGAACCAATGGTAACAGGCTGATGAGACAGAATATCATTCCGAGATAACCTCACTGCACCAAGATATGCATATCAATTTAGCAACGCATGTACAAGAATATCAGTTTATCTTGCACTAGAGTCATAGTTTTAAGAGAATAAGATAATTTTTTTCAATAGGGTGGTGAGAGGTTGGAGGAAAAAAGGTCTCCACTGCCCAATATTTTAAGGACAACAATGGGTACTTAAAAAGGTGGTGCCAATGCTGATGAATTGAGTTTCCAGCATTTCTCATTATACATGCTTGAAAGTGATGCATGAAATAGGGTCTTACATTTTTGGCCAAAGACCTCAGACAGTGAGCTAGAGAATAGGCTGCTCTCATGGGAAGCAGTATCAGTGAGAATCTTTTTTCCAGTTAAACTATAAGATGTAGGTTCTGGCTGCATATGCACAGTAGACCATGATCTGGGGTGATGAGTCATTGAATCCTTGGTAGAGTTCAACACGTCAATAATGCCTCCTCCACCAACTTGCGGCTTTTCTGTAACTTCTCCCAACAGACTTGTTTGTGAAATTGGCAAGCCAGAGTTGGCATTCATTTCTAGAGATGACGATGTACTTGAAATGCTCTGTGGCGATGCTCCTATTTTCCCTATAAAATACAGTACAGCTTAATTTGTCTGAACAATTCATCACAAGTACAGCAAACACACTTGTTATTTATAGAAAATATGCAAAAGCGTGCACTCACCAGGTGACCATTGTGTACACAGATATGTCACAAAAGAAGTTACCTCGTTCAAAATTAAAATAAGACACAAACAAGTTTGGGATTAAATGAATCCCAAAAAAGCACATCCCAACTTCAAACCAACAATGTGTAGCAATTGAATTAATCAGATAACCATCAATAGTCACAGCTGTACCAGGGTTCAAATTTATGATAACATAATGGTGTCTTATACTGCGAGTAGAGGCGTATGTCAGTATTGATTGCATCAATAAAGAACTCACCACAAACTGATTCAATATCCTTACTCATATTAAATGTACTTATTCAATGTGCATCAAACATTTACAAACAGTTAAAAGAGAAGAGTCGAATATTGACCAAAGGATCCCAATACGGCAACTAATTACCAATCCACAACTGAGATCTGACATTTAACAGATAACGACTGAATATATAGGAAACTTTCTTTTTTCAATCAGCAAGGCCATCGAATTGCGACTCGTCAATATCTAGAGTAAATATTTGTTTGATTATAACCATCTGTATCTCTTGCATAGATAGTTCATAAAATTCAGGGCATTAATTGTGAACTAAAACATGACTACATAAGCAAACAACTTACATATGATTATTTTAACGAGGGGGGAAAAGAAGAGAGAGTTGATGGGTACTCACTTTGTAAATAATGGTCATGAAAGGATTTTGGCTTCTGCAATCCAACACTCTTCTGTCCAATATAAAAGTTCAAGACAGCTTCAGAAACCCACGAGATCAAAAGATAATAACATTCATGCCATAGAGGTCATTAACATTTTGACAAAAGAAGGCTGAAGTCTTGAAAAGTTGCAAAGAACATTTCAAGTCTTAAACCACGACATGTACTATGGATCAACTAGTTATCAAATGATAGAAGTTGGTGAAAGAAATATGAAGTGTGTGGAACAACAAATACCTCAGGAAAAAAGGAATTGTCATCAAAAAGGTGGGACGAGGCAGATATGCCCCTCTGGTTCATTATTTCAAAAGGCATCGCGCAGCTCAGAGTCCAGAACTCTGGAATGGAACAATTACCGAAAAGCTCCTCACTTGCTGGCTTTGATGGACCCTATACCTCGTCGTCTGTTGGAAATTTAAGGTCATTTGCTTGATAAAGAGGGAACAGACGAAAATAAACAAGGTACTGCACGATGAACCTGCTATTGGCGGAAAGAAAATTCGAGGCAACTGAGATTCAAAAAGTATCATTTATTCATCTATCTCAACAAATACAAATACATCACCACTGACATTATTCCCCAACCCCGCCCCAACCCAAAACAAAAAACGGAGGGGAAAGGGCAGCTTGAAATTATGACAAAGCTGCTTCCTCGATTCTAACAAGCAATAGCATATTTAGAACACAAAAGTGTTAGGTTAAGCTGAAAATAGCAATAATTTCAACTAAATACCACCAGAACCACGAATGACACAGGAAAATTTTGTGAAAAGAAGAAAAATTGTTTCTTACCTACCAGCGACCTAGCACAGTTGGGTCATTTAGCAACCAAGAAATTTAAGAAAATGAAACAAAACCAACAACAGAGCGAAAGATTTTTGTTTTATTTTATTTCACAAAAGAGGTAATCGCATCTAGATTGAGCCTATAATCCTTCTCCTTTGATTCTGTCAGCAACAAGAACAGATGAAAGGGGAACTTCAGAGGTAAAACCTCAAACAAGGACAGATCAAGTTCAGAAACCCAAATTTTCAGAGAAGACGGAGCTGTGATTTACATAAAGAGGCTATAAATTGAATATTACCTTAGAATCAGTGACGCCAACAGAAAATTATTCACCAAAAAAAAAAGTTTTCAAACAAACAAACTCGCACCTTCAAATTTGGACACCATTCGCCAACACACAGAACTCAAAATTTTTTTCTCCCCAGCTTCCTCCACGAAATTCAGCAACTGCTCGTTCCGAAACTTGTTGATAAATGAATCGTATCCGCGGTCCACGCTTAAAGAATTCAGAAATGATGGGATCTCAGCATATTTGCTGCAAAATCTCCTTTCTTCTCTCGGTACATTGCCTTCCCGGCGATCTCCAGCTACACAAGAGAACAAAAGAATATTCTTTTTTCTTTCTGTTTGTTTGTATTTCCCCAAACACCACTCTATCCAGAAAAAAGGAAAACAAGGGAAGAACAATTCATCATTCGCAGCTCAAATCATGAAACAAACTGCTCTGGCGAGCAAGGGCGAATCTCCGGCGATTGCGGTCGCCGGTCGCCCTCTGATTTGGAGAGAGAATCAGACCACACAACAATAGAGTTTGAGATGGTGCGGAGAGAGAGGGGGGACAGGACGGAGAAGAAAGTGTGCTTTAAAATACAAAAACAAAAACAAAGGGGAGAAAATAAGAGGAAAAATAGGAGAGAATATAGGCCAAGGTTGTGTGGGTTTGTGTATTTGGCTGTAAAAAAAGATAACTTTTTGGAGACAAATCAGACCATTCCCTATATATACGACGAGCGAATTTTGTGTGTTTTAAGTTTTAGCATGAAAGCATGACGACTGCGTGTTACTATTTTCAGCCTTCTTCTGCAGCCTGATTTATTTCAGACTTTGGATTTATTTAGATTTAATTTTATAGCTTAATTTGGCGATTCTGCTGGCTGCTTCCATTCATATGGTTTCCCGTTATTTTCTCTGTTTCTTATTACCAATGAAATACTTACTGATTCTTTCCTTGGTCCTTATTCGCTGTGCTTTCTTCATGCACGCATTATTTTCTCCATTGCTGATAGTCTGATACTAAGAGGAGCTCCATATTTTTTGTTGTATGTGTGTCAGAAGTGTGTGTGTGTCAAAATTAAAAATTAACTAAAAGAAGGACTCTCCTAGTATTTATATACTAAGAAATAAAGTGGGTTAGTGAAATGGACTCAGAAGAGAAGTGGCCTTGCACATATGAGACAAGGCAATCGCAGTTGAAATCAACTGATTCACCCTCCTGCGCGCAAGTTCAAGAGGGAATGGGTTCCTTTTATCGGGTTATTTTTACAAAAATAATTAAATAAATAAATATTTTTAGCTTACACAAAAAACCTCTCATTTTGCTGTTTCAAATTTAAACTTGAAGTCTTGGCAATTTTTTCAGTATTAAACCTCTTTTGAAAATTGATTTTGTGAGTTAATGTTCTAAACGTTTTTGTCTGCCAACATCTCCAAATTAACTAATTTTGTGAAGTTAATATTTTAAACTTTTTGTCTGCCAACATTTCCAGACAGAAGTTTAATTGTGATTTACGTTTGCATAACCCCCTAGACAAGTGTTTAAACGTGATTTATAAGAGTGTAATCGAAGTTTTAATTTGGTGATTATGAGCCAACGTTTATGTCTATATTTTTGAGCTATATATAGCCATGGGTATGGATAGAACAGGGGACCCAACCTCTTGAGTTTTCCGGGCAATTCTTTCCTCCCTCTGCCTTCTGCTTTCGTGTTCGTCTGTTTGTCTGTATTTGTTTTTTAGTCTCTATTGTTCTGTTTTCTTACTCCGCAGGAAGTGCTCATTTAATCTTGCGGAACTGTCAATCCATCATTCCTGTGTGTCGAAATAGTTTTTACGGACAGTGTTCTTCTAGGCATGACTCAAGTAATTTGTCCTTCGCCGTTCACGTCTGCTGCCGGTGCCACTAACATTCTCTAAATAATATCCTTTATCTTGAATTCATATCAGTGAGCTATGTGTGGTACAAAATTTAAAGAGAGAGTTTATCTTAAAAAATTAATTTGATAAGAGTACCTTCAAACCTATAATTCCCATAACTCATGCTTCATGACGCTTCATTCAATTGTCCTTTCTGAGACCACAAATACAAAAAAAAAAAAAAACAATATCACTGTCCAACATACTAACTTGTGAGGTGAAATAGTCTCGTAAATTTATAAATCCTGCAACATTTGTAAAATTTTTCAGTGTGGGGCAAATAATAATGTGCCACATCAATATATTATAAGATAACAAATTGGAGCCGATTGTGATAAGTGGTGACATCTTTCCTTTTCACGCACACACGCACATGGTAATTTCTTTTTCCTAGTTAGCTATGCAAGCTCTTGTATATTTTTAAGAAGTCTAGATTAATCATTGAACTTGTTTTTTTTTCTTCCCCTGTTTTTTTTTTCCTACCAAACTTTTCGTCCTCTGTTATTTTGCCAAATTTCGTTCAATTTTTTTTTCGCATCTATTGCAAATCTTCGATTATTTGTGTATGTAAATACAATAAATGGTTATTACTGCATTGCACTGCATGACTAACAATAGTTTAAGATATGCCTATTAGACAATAATTTCCTTTCATTTGCGAAGTAGATCATCATACGTTTAATTATGGAAGCGCGCTAATGAATTTTTTATGCATACTTCTCGTACGAAATTATAAACAATCCATCTAGAAGGAACTTGTTTTTGTTATCAGCGAAGAATCTCGCAAACTTACCACACAAAAAAAATTACATAATTTTAAATCTAAGAAAATGGGGGAAATTTGAGTAAAGACGGAGGTGAGGTTCAAAGAGGAAATCGCTTAAAAAAAAAAAAAGGAGAGAAGACTGCATTATTTTAGTGATAAAACTAAATTTAAAAAGAAAAAGACGAAAACATATAAAGCGTGTTTGGATAACCAAATTAATTAATTTTAAAAGTTAAACTCTGATTTTATGAACATATATTCAAACATCTCTCCTACACGTTAAAATTAATAATAAATTTAAAATTATGATTTTTTTTAAGTTATTCAAACACTCATTATACATAGCAGAATCAATTATAAATTTAAAAATAATTTTTTTAAAAAATTATTCAAACACTTTTATTTTATACATGTCAAAATTAATTATAAACCTAAAAATGTTATTTGCAAAACAATTTATATGATTTTTAGATTAATTTTTAAAAAATTATAATTAAAAAATTGAATTGAAAAATATGCACTAATAGATTGATTTTAACATGTATCCAGGTGTTTGGACATTTTCAAGAAAATCACAATTTTTGGTTTATAATTAATTTTGACATGTATTGTTGTGTTTGAATATTTTAAGAAAAAGATGGTTTTAAATTCATAATTAATTTTAATATGTAATATGAGTTTTTAAATATATTTTTATAAAATCATAATTTTACATGATTTTTAATTTTACCTTTCAATTTTGATTAAAATCATTGTCATTGATCAATTTTATAAATCAATTATATACCATGTAAAACATGGTTATGAAATTTTCGAGTTGACTTTTTAAGTTTAATGTTTTTATGTTATAACTTATAAAATTAAACTCATTCGTAAACTCAAATTAAATACAAATTTGATCAAAATTAAAATTATTATAAAGACCCAAAGAAAACAGGACTCGGCTTCTCTCCTTTGAGAGAAGCCTTATCTGCCTCTCTTTTAAGGTAGAAGCTTAATTTAGACGACATAAATTTAATATTTTTATTTACATTTTTAAAATAAAAAATATATAAAAATTGTAAAAAAATTGTAATAAATATACTTATTAATTTGATAAACCAAATTTAATATAAATGATCTAAAATTAATATTAAATTTTTTAATAAATTTATTATTCTATTCAAAATATATTTACACTATTTAGAATATATGTGAAAAGTTATTTTAAATTTTTTATATTAAATTTAAATCATTTATATTAAATCAGAAATTTTAAATTGATAAATATATTTATTAAAAAAATTTATAATTTTTATATATTTTTTATTTTAAAAATATAAATAAAACATAAAAAATAAAACTATTAAATCTGTACCGTCCAAATCTGGACGGTCCAGATTCTCCTCTGCCTCAAAGGAGAGGCAGAGGAGGCTTCTCTCCTCCAAGAAAACGTAAGCGTTGCCTGGTGGTCAATAGTAACGAACACAAATTTCGGAGCTTCCACGACACAAATGAAACAGTAACTCCATTCGAAGACCACGTTACCTGTCTCTACTTCTGTTTCGTGTTCGGTTTGAGTACGGTGCTAATCTGTCGTATCCGATCTTCTTTCCTTATTTCTTTATCATTATTTTTTTATTTTTTGGAAATTAAAGCATATCAAAATGCTTGGGGTAGTACAGAAGGCAGCCGGAAGCCCGGTTTTAATAACGGAAGTTGTCAGCTCTACAACGAATCAACGTCCATATTTAAAATCATGTTAGAAAAATATTAATATTTAATATTCAATTATATTTTAAACATTACTCCTAATAAAAAAATATTTATGCACAATAAAAAAATATATCTTAAATTGTGAATTTTTTTAAAAAATGATAATAAATTTATTTTAAATTATATAAATAATAATTTAATCTCTTAAAATATCATAATTTTATTGAAATATTTAAAGACTTCTCTATCATTAATAAATTTATATACATGATCAAAATGCTCTTATTAAAAATAAAATGATCATAATTTTTATTTAAATAATTAATTTTTTTTATATTCACAACAATACAATAACAAATTACACTTTGCATATCAAATTCTAAATCTGTTATTGCATTATTGTAAATATAAGAAAAAAAGTTATGATTATTTAAATAAAATTTGTTATCATTTTATTTTTAACAAGGGCTATTTTGTCATTTATATAACTTTATTAATGATAAAAAAATTCTTAAAAATTATAATAAAATCATGACATTTTAAAATATTAAATTATCATTTATATAATTTAAAAAAATTTTATTATCTTTTTTCCTTTCTTTCGTTTGCTGTATTAATTACTCCCCACTTTTTTAATATAGGAAAAACCAATATGCGCTTTTGTTTTATGTATAAATAAACTTGTAAACTTTAAAAAGTATTTATCATATTTTTTAAATTGCTTCTTGAAGTTAATATTTATTTTTATTAGGCACATTTTTTTCTTTAATTATACAGATAATTTAGTTTAAATTTTTTAATTTCAAATATAATTTTATTGAGAATTAGTCATTAATCAATTATTTTATATATATTGAAGGTACGATCCTTCTCGTGTTCACTCCAACATGGGCATTTATCCGCCTCGCGCTCCAAGAATAATTGATTTTGAGGCAATTCTATCAGTTCATTTGTTAATTCAGCTATTAATTACTTTTTTTTTTTGAGCAAAAACAACTATTAATTACTTGACAGTGTTGATTTATTGAGGATGGATGATTCGGCGGACAAACTTGAAGCATTGCCGGTTTACTGTTCATTTCTACCTTTGCACGCTGAATTTTTACAAGAACACTAATATTTATGTATTGTTTACTGATTTTATTTATAAATAATTTTTAATATGTTTCATTAATATTAAAAAAATTTAAAATTTATTAACTTTATTTTAAAATTTAATAAGTTTTTAACTTTATTCGTATTAGATATACATACTTCAAAAACATATTTTTTCTCTCCAGTATTTAATGGAGGGTAAAAAATTATAATAAAAATTTAATAATATGACTTATAGATAAGATCAAAAAAATTATTCTCTTTTTACTCTATAGATAGAATCAGAGAAAATATCACAAAATTAATCGTATAATAGCTCACAAAATAGATGGTGACACGGTGGAAAAACAAAAATAACTTGTAAAACTAGAAATTATAATACTTCAATGAAAATATGTATAAGGATCAATTATCTTTAAATGACAGCACATGCACCTGCTCCCATAAGATGCCACCATCCAGCAGCCACTTTTAATTTATATCGCCAATCATTTATTCTGAACATCTCGTTCGTTATGTTCTGATTATTTTATTTTAAATTTAATTATTATATTATATTATATGAATTTATTTTATTTTACTTTTTAAAGCCTTGCTGTTTGATTGTATGCCACTCGACAACTAATTCAGATTATAATAGTATTATCGCCTGTCATTGAGGATCAGTTGCCTTTTGTTGCTGTCTCCTTGGCGTGCTTTCTGCTTTAGTTCTTGCTCTTAACACCCACAATTATTGGCGAGGTTTTTTTTTTTTTTAAGACATAGTAATTAATTGCCAGATTTTAAAACTTTTTACAAGTTTATAACTGAGGAAAAAATGAGTCTTGGGATTTATTCTATTTGAGAGTTTACTAATACTTCCTTTTTATTGTTTAATTTAGAACCTCTTAATTCTGCAATACAGGAGACGATGTTTAAAAAAAAAGAATGTCTAATTTATTTTTTCATTTTTTTACTTATAGACTGCTTCTAAAATGGGAGAAATTATTAAAAAAAGGTATTTAAAACGAGAACAGCTTCCTTCCCATCATGTTAAAAAATATAATATATTTTTAATTAAAAATATTATCTCTAATAAATGAGTTAATTATCTTTAAACATCGCCTTTTCATATTTTTCATTATTTAATAGAAGATGTTTTGCTAAAAATAAATATAAAATAATTTATTTATTAATGATATTTAAAAAAACTTAAATATATTTTAAAATATTAAAAATAACTTATATTTTTAAATAAAGAGAGTGTATACAATCTCACTTGTTTTTTGGAAAAAATTAATGTCACCTTGATGAGTTATTTGAAATAAGCTGGGTAAATATTTATAGACACGAATGAGATGTCGATTTTTCCAGGGCATTTGGGTTTCCAGTGCTTATTTCTCAGGATTGGAATATTATTTGCGTAGCTTTTAAATAAGACATGAAGGGATTAGAGTTTGGAAAACAAGGATTAAAGTTACGGATTTGTGAATTTAATTTTATCATTTAAATCTCTTTCTCTCTCCCATTCCCACTCTGTGTGGTGAAATCCCGCTCCATCTTTATTCGGCCAAAAGGTATCAGCGTCTTTAAATATTCGATATCCGCACACCCTACTCATTGGCCCTCGTTAAATTAACGATGTAGTCTGTATTAAAAAGAAAATTGAACTATTTAATATCGCTTCTGTTAACTAAAAAGATATCCTCCTGACTTTTTCAATGTGCTTGACATGCTCATGAATTGAGCCGCTAATTTGGGCGGATCAAGTGTATTCTGACAGGTCCAAATAAGTCAGGGCTTAAAGAAAAGCTCAATAATCAAACTTGGCTTAAATTTTGAATTTATTTGAAACGTCCAAGTACCCGTTCTAATTTTTAAAATTAATTATTTTTATTTATAAAAATATGAAATATATTTTTTGGGATGCTTAAAATTAATTATTTATTTTGCTATGTTTGTCTTTAAATCTTTTCAGATTTATTTGAGCTGATCTCATCAGATTTGACTCAAGCTGGAGGCGCTGCTTACAAAACAGAGTAAGATAAGGTCCTAATTATTAAATGATTACTTGGATCACGTAACAGGAAAAAAAAAAGTATAGAATGATACTCCCTAAAAATAATAAATACTTAAAGGAGTAATATTTAAAAAATATCATTACTAAAAATTTATTTTTATTAAAATATTTTATATTATTTTAAAATGTTGAATTGTTTTTAAAAGTATTTAATAATTTAGAACGGATGAAATAATAAATACTTGGAGGGTTTTTTTTTCCCTGTGCAGAATACCTGAAAGGAACTCTCTTTTTTCCCCCGTACAGGGTGCCTGAAAAGGGTTCATTACGAAGCAGCAAGATTGGCAGGGGATGGTCCAAACTCCGAAGTCCAAACGTACAATAGCGCAGGATTTGAGTGGATGAGAGAACAGAGTACACACGTGGCGTGATGTTATTAGTGGAGGCATTAATGATTGGGACTGCTTCCATTCATTATGAAAATTCATTCTAGGCTAGTGATATTAAAGTGAAGTTAAAATATAAGATAAAATTATTTTATTATCTCCCATCTCCTCAAATTTTCTGTTAAAATTATTTATTTTTTTACATAAAGTTATTTATTAATCTATAAAATTTATTTATATTATAATTAAATTTTAATTTTATTATGAGCATTTTAATCATGATAAAATAAATTATTTATTGACCTATATAAAATTATTCATTGATATATGATAGTTATTTTTATTATTATGAATCTTACTTTTATTTTAAGTATTGTAATCATAAGATGAATTGTTTACTTCTTTATATTAATTTATTCATTTATTTATAAGAGTTAGTTGTGTTATTAGTAAACAATTTTGTAGGGAAACCAACAACTTTTTATATGTCAATAAACAGCTTTTCGTGAGGAAATAAACAACTTAAGTGGAAAATCAAAGGAAATGAGAAATGATAAGGTAATTTTACTGTATATTTCAATGTTATTTCAAAACCCTTGCTTTGAAATGACTTTTCATAATTTAAATGACAATTTTTTATTAAATATAATGAAAGAGTCCCCACATGTTTTGTTTTGTCCTCGAGGTGGGGGAACATGGGACTCCTAGGATTGGGTAGAGGGGATCTTTCATTTTTGTGAGTTTCAAACCAATGCGGTCCCCCCACCCTATCGGTTTAGCTAATCCATCCGCGTGAAGTTGTGAACATAGCGCCGTGGGTAGGAAACCACAGCATTCAATTCGCTCTAATTCAAAAATTACAATCTTATCAACACAAATTAAGCTCAGATCATTGTATGGTTGACAAAAAATAAACTAATGATATGGAACTTTTATTTATAAAGGAAAAATTATAACATGTTTAACTTATTTTTAAATTGAAAAAAAAGACAAAATGAGCCCATTTTTGACAATAACTTCTTCATTGTGAACATTTTTAATGCTCAAGAGGCTGGCAATTAAACATTAAGGGTATTGCAAAATTTTATTTCACGGACAAAGTTTGCCATGTCAACTTGAATCCTTCATTTTTTCTTTTCAATAAAACAAAGAGTAAGCTGCACTATAATAGAAATTATCTCCTTCGAAGTACTCAAAATATTAATGATAAAAGACAAATATTTTTAAATTAAGTTGTTACATATATATAAGGATTGAGATTTGAACCTCAATCACTTATTTGAATAATAAAAGTTTTTATCATTCATGCTGACTTCAATTAGTGGCAAACTTGGATTGTAGTGAGGGATGAAAGTTGCGTTTGAAATAGGTAAAATGTGGGGGTAACAAAATAAACGGAGAATTAAGGGAGGAGGGAGAGTATTTGAGTTGATAGAGAAGATGTGATGGCGAAATAGCAACAGCATGGAGATTTTTGGGAAGCAAAGGATTCTTCCACCCTCACGTCACATGCAATGATGGAAGTTGCGTTTGCGTTTATACCGTAATTGTAAATGTCGAGGCTCGAATCCAACACAGATAAAGATATCTCGAAATATTTTGAAAAACTAATATCAATGACCAATATTATAACTCTGGCCAAAAAGAATTATCAATGTCATAAAAAGCGAGATGAAGTATTGGTCTTTGAAGTCTAGTTTCAAATCATGAAAACGATACCACTAATTCCTTAAAACGTGGAAGTGGAGGAAGTTTTTATGAAAAAAATCATTTTGTGGGCTTTTATGGTTTTGGTTTAAATTTTTTAAAATAATTAGAATAAAAAATTATATTTTTAATCATTTTAAAAAATTACTTTAAATAGCTTTTAAAAATAATTTAATGTGGCATACAAGGGATAGTATTTTAAAAAATGATGGATGCAAAAATATATCATAAAATAAAAAATCAAAGGATATATTATAAAATTTAAAATAACTTATTAATAGTGACTTTTTTAATTAATGTAATCAAACATAAAACAATCTCTGTTTTTTTATACAATTTATAGAAATTAAACATCTTCTTATAAAACATCTTAAATTATCTAAAAATTATTTATTTTTAAATTTTAAATAAACAAACCCAAAATGAGAAGGCGGTTATTTCTAAAAAAAAATTAAAAAAATATGGAGCTCGAAGAGTTAGTGGAGTGGCTTGGGACTAAGTGAAGCTTGTTTACAATAGGGGAGAGGAGAGATCTGATAACTCAAGGCACCGTTGGAATCACCGTCACAATTAAAAGACGAATCAAAACAAGCATCTTTAGATAATTCTTCAGCAGTTCCTTGTTTCCTCGCTACACATTGTTTGAGTGTCTTTAGAGTGCTGTCTTCATTTACATGTGTTGGCTATAGCTGGTAAAATCTAGTCTGAGTCGTGTCTAAGGACACTGTCCTTAAGAGCTATTCCGCCACATTGGATTGATCGCACAGCAGCTCCTCAAAATTAAACAGACTCTTTCTATTAAAAGTAGGGACACAGAATAACAGAAACTCACAGAATATGCTCAGGTGTATAATAGAAGAGGAGAAAAAGGCTAAGAGTACTAAAACTCTCTGAACTTGTGGCAAGCATTTCCTTTATAGGCAGACCTCATAACGCTGGGCAATAAAACCACCTTAATCACAATTAAAAAAAGATTTCAAATAATAATGTTGTTTAAATTATATGTTATAAATTAATAAATAAACTTAAATAAATAATTAATATTATTAATTTATAATAATTTCTTTTAAAATACTAAAAAATATTTATAATATCCAACAACATGCGAGGTCATGCATGGTACCGTCGATCTCTCCAATTCATCCAAAGTTCACTTTCCATCCACTTGCAATGTCTTGCTCCTTTCGATTTCATACAGTGATGGACCTAGAAAATTTATATTTTTTAAATGTTAGTTGGGGGAATTTATATCAAGCAATATTAATACCTTTTAAATGTAGTTATAAATATTTATTATTTAATAAAAATAAATATTTAAAAATTAATTGCACAAGAAATAATAAAAAAAACTATAAAATTATAATAAATTTAAAAATAAATTATTTTGATATAAGAAAAAATTATATTGAAAATGATAGAATAAGTGGTTGTTATTGATATTTAATGTCATACTCTGATAATCTTTTTTAATGAAAAGAATCATGCTTTTTTAAAATAAATATTTTCAATACAAACCATTAAAAAAAATTTCTATTTTATTAAAAAGTGTTATCTTCACAATGAATGAGTATGCATTAAAAATTAAGGAATCTGGCCTCGCAAGTTATATTTTAGAAAATAAATATTAATATTTTATTTGAAAGGTTGAAAAAATATTTAATAATATTTTATTATATTCTTATATTTATAATACGAACCAACATTCTTTTTAGTTTCTCATATTGATACCTTTATCCACTACAAAATCAATGATCAAAATAATATTATCTTTTTCGGTTGAACGAGTAAGAAAATGTTCGAGTAATAAAAAGTGAAGACTTGAATTTGTTTTTTTAAGAAGTCAAGGGATGCAAGGGCAATATTTTTTTGGGAGAGGACCCAAAGTGGGTTTTCCCCTATAACAATTATGACATGACATTGGTATTCGTGGGGACAACTGCCCCATTTGCTCAGACGTGGGTTCGTCCTCGGTTTCATATGCACGTCACACTTTAGGAGAAATTCGTGGTTTATTTTATTTTATTTTTATTAGCCACTATGCAAAAAAGATTGATTCTTGATTACTTTTTTTTTTTCTAATTAGATAGTAATTTAAAAGTTACTTTAGGAGAAGGAAATTGTTTTTAAATATTTTGCATTTAATAAGATTTTTTAACAATATCAATAATTTAATAACCTCTTAAAACTCTAATGATATAATTAGAAGTGACTGATGTCAAATAAATAAATTATTATTTATTACAATTCATGAACATGTACATTGACCAGCGTAGTTCTTCACAAGCGCGCACACACATCAATAAATGTAGTGTACACATGTAAAAAATACATGTAATTAAATACAGAAATTGAAAAGAAATGCTACAATACAATATGTATTTATTTTACCTATCTTTTCATTTTCAACTACAATACTGTTCTTTTTTCCAAGGAAAAAGAAAAAAAGAGGAGAGGGAATACTTGACTGGGATAAAACGCAAGAACTGAACTAAACTGAAACACAAAAAATTGAAACTGCTCATCAGTGGGCCCCGCTATTACAGCCCCATTGATAACATGTACTCCTCGCCTCAACTGCCCCTCGTAACAATGTGCCTTCGCTGTCGCTCCGCAACCTCTTTTGTTTCTTTCTTATTCAAAAGCCAGCTCCCACGTAGCTTATCACTTCTCCACGTTTTCCTTTCTCCAAAAAATGCCCTTCTTACCCTGCACTCTGTTTTTTCTATGAACTATATTTCACTTCACATTATCCAAACACTTCAGCTCAAGGCTTTGCCTCTTGGGAACTCATGATCTATTTTTTTAAAGTCTACATGGTATAAAAACTTGTCTTATTTTTTCCCTAGGAGTGAAACGCACGTTGACTGGTCTAACGAAACGTACAAAGCGACCGAGAGGATAGGGAGCGGATTATTTTTGAAAAGGACGTTATATGGAAGCGATTGAGAGGAAACGGATGAGGATCACATTTCCATGCACCCAAGCCCCAAGGGAGGATAAGGATATGAGGAGGTCAAAGCGGCAAGGATGGGCTGTTACTGAAATCGAAAGAGCTCAGAAACGCTGCGTTTTCCAATGGCTGATCTCTCAAGTTTTGAGCTTTCTCAGCTCTGACCAGCTTTTAACTCGCTGAGTCTGCTTTGTCTCTGAGATAAGAACCTGCCAAAATCAGCTTCAACAGTTTCTGCTTTCTCCCCATTTCAACCTGCTTGCTTTTTTGATTGAGTGCATCGTACTTCACTTTTCAAATTTAAAGATTCCTGCTACATTGATTCACTCCCTCCAAAAAAAAATTCCCGCCTTTTCTCCTTTCACCGTAGATAAACAAAGACCACATTATCAGGAGTGCTTTGCAGTTGCACATGAAAACGACAGTATTTTATCTATCATCGATTCATCATATCAAAGGTCCCGATTATTAGTCACCATAACTTGGAACATATAAATTTCAATGTCACAAGTGTAATTTGGGTAGAGGAATTAGTTGGAGTGTAAGAGCATTAATTAATAAAAAAAATTACGTATAAATTTCATAGAATAGACTTATTTATCAACATATCTTGTGAAATTTGAAACTATAATCAAGTCTTAAGGACTTAGGTGTAATTTAAAATTAATCTACAAAGATAATAATATTCTTACTTAATATATATTGTATCAATTAAATAATTAATTTATAACTATTTCTTCGACAATTAGCAACTATAATTTTAATTTTTTACAACTGTAATTTCATATATTTAATAGTTAAGTAATCATGTGTCATTAATAAAGTGTAATATTAATTATTTATAATTATTTTATTAAAAATTTATAACTATAATTTTAATTTTTGTAATTATAGCTTCACACATTTAATAATTAAACTAATAAATTTAACTATCGAATATATAAAGTTATAGTTATAAACAGTTAAAGTTATAATTATAAAATACTGATAAACTAATTATAAATTATTTGATCAATATAATATATATATTTTAATAGGAGCATTATTATCTTTTTATTTTAATTTTAAATTACACTTAATTTTTAAGAGACTTAATTGCAATTTTTTAATTTCATAAACTTTATTTGTAAATAAATTTGTTTCACAAAATCTATATATAATTTTTTCAAAATTAATATACTCTCCTAATCTTTATTATAAGATACCTTCTGAAATAATTTGTTAGTCTTTGATACAATGCAAATAAAAGGTTATTTATAACTATTTTTTAATTTTATTCTTTAAATTTAATTTTATAACTCCTCATATACCGTGTATTTTATTTCTATTTTTAATAAGAGTAAAATTTAAAAAATTATTTCAAGACATTTAATAAACTAATTACTCCTTCGTCTTAAATTATAGGACACTTTTGAAAAAGTTTTTCTATCCCAAAATATAAAACACTTTAAAAAAATTAAAATTTTATGAAATACACTAATTTAGATATTATCCTTTTTTTTTCTATAATTAATTTTCATTTCTTCTCTTTTTAATGTATTAAATGATTGACATTTTAAAAAATTTATATTTTTATTTTAAAAATATAAGATTGTTAAATCTATTAAATAAAGTTTATTACTATGCAAAATTTTATCTAAAAATGTCTTATGATTTAAAACAGAGGGAGTATTATTTTTTGATTTTAGTGAAGTTAAGCATAATTTGTAATACAGACTAAATAGAATATTGTATTATCATGCTAATATTAAAAAGGGCCTTTTCACTTCTGGGGCGGCGTTTTTCATCACCCTGAAGAATTTAAGTGTTTCATCCAAAACTAGAAGAATTTAAGTGCCTCGTGAACAATAACAACGGTTCTCATCGTGGAGAGACTGGGAATAATACTCTGCTCACCTCGTTAGTTTAAATATTAAAATCTTACTCTGGGATCTCCGTTACGCGCAACTCGCGAGAATAATACTCGTACGCCTGTCAGCTCTACCCAATGGCCTGAGCGTATCCGCTATGTAGGGGTCCAGGCAAAAAGAAAAGGGGGTGAAATTATTTACATCAAACCATTAACATTCATTTTTATCCGGAGCGCCAAAAGGCTTGCATATAATAATAGGTCTATCATGTGGTCGCACCGTGCCTTAGGCACGAGGCAGGAAGAGGCATCCACCATATAGCCCGTGACTGTTTCTTCGTTGCGATGCAGCGATGGGTTTCTGAGGCAAAGGGGAATCACGAAACACAAAGTACTTCCTTGACAACTACAACAGAATAATAACTTTGTGGTGACAGATACCTGGCTAATGTATTGGATAGCAGAATGCAAGAACATTCCAAGGCCCGAATGTTTATCTGGCGTACGTACATTAAGTTGTTGCTTGCTCTTGCTTCTTGGCTGCTTTCTTTCTCTTCCTCTCAGATTGCGGCTCTTTAGTTTTTAAGTCAATGGAGAAGGTCCTCAATAAGGTAGATAGATGCTCATTTCGATGAGCTGAAACCAAAATACTAATGGTATGTAATTGAATAGTATAGACCAGTTGGCAGTAGAGTGATAATTTGGCAGTCGTAATTTTATGATTCCAGGAAAATGATGAAAGTAAAAAAAAAGTGATTATCCCTGAGAACTGAGTAAAACGAAACTCACCTGAAAGTATGACATCTTCCATGTTTACAGATTTACGATTTGCATGCTGAGCGAATAGTTCAGTATCCTTAGCCAGCTGCTCTGCTTGCAAGACAGTAACTGAGTTCAGTCGACGTTGCCTACGAATGACTAAAGCTCACTGGCATTCAAAGGTATGCAACGAGTTCACTTTGAAGTTTTATGCCTTCGGACAACAAGCATAAAGGTCGGTTATAGCCTACTGATAAACAGTACTACAGATTCCTTGCTCTGAAATGAGAAGTCTACTTCACAGGCTTCTATTCCAAGCAAATCACTGTGCCTTTGGTTCTAGAAGGCATCAATTTGATAATGGACAACGAGCAGTGATGGGGGCAGCTTCACTCAGTAATAATTTGCTATATTTCTAATTGTAATTGGCACTGAAGAATACAGCTTTATCATATATGCTATAAATACATTTTCCCCCCGAGTCATGGTATAAAATACTATTATCAATTCATCTTGACAATGACAGCAACAAAATCCAGACATACATATTATCCAAATAAGAGACATGATATATCATTAATTTTGAAACTAAAACTCGTCAGCATGGAAAGTCTGCAGTAATAAATATACAAGAAAATGGTTTATTCATTTTATTCCCCGAATAAATGTACAGATTACATTCGATCAGTGGCTTGCCTCCTGTAACTTGCATGAAACATGCAAGTGATATCAGTAATAATGACCTTCTGAATGTAAACACACTCTACATTCTACAGAAGCCAACCATTGCTTGTTTCATGCCTCGTTATACATTAATTCGATAAATCCAAATGGGCTAGACGCTTGTGCCAATGATACGTACAAGTCACCGTAAGAAGAATAAAATTTTAAAAATATTTTAAGCCCGCAAACTGAAGCTACACCAGTATGCCTAATCATCCTGTTTTGTATATTAGATATTATAATCACCCATGGAAAGAATGTGGATAACGTTTTTGTCGTATCGCGGACTTCCATTAAAGTTTCACCCATCCCAAATCAATAATTATTTTACATGCACTTTAGTAAGCAACTAATTAGAACAATGCAGAACACGGCATTAATACACTACTTAATTTTCATCACGAGCACAGTTAGATGGCATGAAATTGCATGAAGAATTAAGCGTCGTTTCTTAATTCCGTAATATAGAGTACGATAAAGTTAGCAGGCGAGTCTATTACTAAATTACAAATTTTAATTCTGCATCCACATAGGAGCAGATAAGGCTTGTTGTCGTTGTTGTATCCACAGAGTAGCGGATAACACAAGAATCGCAGAAAGAAATAGGAGGGAAGTAGAGTAATACCGGCATACTTGAAAGCCAAATCAGCAACGCAGGCCACCACGACTTCCGAAGCATCCATGCCGTTCCTCTTAGCTGCGCAATGTTTTCTCGAATTAAACAAAAAAAAAATCCGACGTGAAATTAGAGAATCTCCAATGTCGTTGACAGAAAGTTCGTGTTCCTTTGGCATTTAGTATTGGCAGTTAGTTGGATAAACGGAAGGAAAAACAGTGAGCGAAAGAATTGAACCTTCAGTTTCGGCGATGGAGATGGCGGAGAGCCTAAACCTATCTTTCAGGACTTGGGTCTTCGAGTCGATTCCTCCTCTTTCCACTTCTTCGACTCCAGCAACACCTTCCATTGCGATCGATCTGATCTTCCCTTCCCTTCGGTTTTGGTGCCCTTTTTCCCCAGTCTCTTGTTGGAGGGAAATACAATTGAAATGGCGGTGGTTTATAATGGAGAAAAGTGGAAGACGTTCGGGCCCCAATTTTAAATGGGCCGTATCCCATTTGGGCTGGGTCTTGCACCTGTCGCGTATCAAGCCCACCAAATAACAACTGTAACAAATTATGCAATGGCAGACCAAACAGTGAACATTATTCTTAAAAAAGGTAAAAATATTCCTTTGGCAAAAAAAGTAAAAATATTAAATAAATTAATTGAATTAAATATAGTCTTAAAATTAAGGTTGCACAATTAAGTCTCTTAACTGCGTATAATTCCAATAAATGTCATGAATTTGGAAGAAATAATGCAGCTTAATATCTATCATGAAATTAATGTATGCTTAACTTTCTTTCATTTTTAATGAAACGCTATTTTATTTCTACCACTTTAGTAAGATAATACTTGAAGAAATGATATTAAAGTATCAGACTCTATTGGAATGTCAATATTCTCAAAGTAGATTTTTTTTTATTTTGGTGTTGTGAATCCTTACGTTTGATATTTGTATTGTGTGCACAGGCAATATATATGATATAAAATTGAAAGTTGATTTGCGAAACATTTCTTTTTTTTTTTTAAACGATAGGTCAATGATCAAATGAATCATCCAATACTTTCATTCTTTTTGGGTTAAGAAATTAAACATGCTTTTGATTTCTTACCGAAAAAGTATACAGATATACATGATAAAATAGACCAAAACAAACCAATCGGAGTTAAGTCCGAACAAAAGAGGCTATTTCCTCGCATCATGGAAAACCAAGACTCTATTTTCATTGGAAAATGTGCATTGCATCAAACATAACTGCTACTGATAAAAATAAAATATTTAAAATTAAATTTATTATTTAATATTAAAAATTAAATTTATTATTTAATCGGTCAAGACATTGTTTCAAAAGATAATAATTAAAACTGTAATAGAATTGTTATTAAATTAGTTATAAACAAATATTTTATTAAACTTGACAAGAGACTAGTTTATCAATTCAAACCGGCGTTAACCTGAATTTCCACATAAAGGGTATATGCAATTTCAAAAAATATAATAAAACAAAAGATGGATTAACAGGAGTAAAAAAACTATATATATATATATATTTATTTATTTATTTATAAATTATAAAAATCTAGCAAATATTCTAAACAAGGGTGTTCAAAGTCTGCTCCTGACTTCCAGTTCCTTCCATCTTGCTTCCAATATGTGATTCATGTGATTCAATCTGGTAATAGCCTGCCAACCGTTACTTCCTTCTTTTTCTTGTACAATTCTCATACCTCGAGTCTTGAGACACTTGTCAACTCTTTTTGGGTTTTGCCTTTCAACCGCACCCAGGCAGCCAATGAGCCGTTGAATATCCAAAGGAAGTTATAAATGGAGATATCTATATCAATGGCAGTAAATCAAATTTTTTTAAATTATTGGATAGAGTAAATCGCTGCTTATTAGGAAGAGAGAGAGCACCTTTTTTCGAGCCTTCAAATTCTACACATGAACAAGTGAATCAGATTAGAAAGGAAAGGTAAGTTACCTTACGAATAACATCAAATCCAACTTAATTAGGAACAGTATAAGAGAGATGAAGTGGCATTGACCTACAACAGAAGCTCCCTGCACTTTGCTATTTGCATGTCAGCCTAATTCCCAAATTTGATCATTCAAAGACATCATCAGCTCATGGAACAGGAACAAGAGAAAACATGCGAAGATGTCGACGCTTCGCCTGCTCCAGCTGAAACCCTTCAAACAGAGACTTGTGCTCCCAACAATGAAAGAACCAAAACGACAAGACACCCTCGATGGAGCAGACAGGAAACAATCATCCTCATAGGAGCCAAGAAGGTGGTTGAGAATGGAGGGACAACGGTTTGCCGGCTCACCCAGTCTGAACCGAAATGGGATATGGTCTCATCGTTCTGTCAAAAACATGGCGTGAACAGAGGGCCTGTTCAGTGTCGAAAGAGATGGAGCAATCTTCTAAGCGACTTCAAGAAGATTAAGAAGTGGGAGGCGAATATAAAGAAAGGTTCGGAGTCATTCTGGATGATGAGGAACGATGAACGGAGGGAGAAAAAATTGCCAGGTTTCTTCGACGGAGAAGTGTACAACGTATTAGATGGAGAAGCATGCACGGCTTTGGCATTTCCGTTGAAGCTGATTAAGGTGTCAAAAGCGGAGAATGGTGATGGAGTTGCAGCAATGACGTCGGAGCAATGCGAGGAGAATGAGGAGGAGGAGGAGGCAGAGGCCATCGTTGACAGTGAGAAGACGGTTTGGAGCACAGAGGACGAAGCCTTTGAGATCATCACTAGTGGGAAGAAAGTCACTGGTCCGTTAAATGCTTCAGGTGTTGAGGACACAATCACGATAGGGAATCCCCAAAACACGCCCTCTCATCCTAGGCTTAGTTCAGGTACGGTACAAAGTCCCATAGAAATCGCCTCGGTTTGGATTTTTGTTTATTTCATACCAAATTCAGTTTTTAATTACATCGCGTAAATATTGTCATCTGAAACTCAATTTATTAGATAAAAGGGAAAAAAATATCTGGATGAAGTAATTCTTGCTACAAAATGGATTGGCAAACCAGTAATTAGCAATGATATGTTTATTCATGGGTACTTCATCCGACAGAACCAGCACCAAAACGGCATGTCCTGAGCAATAGATAATCTAAAACATGATATTTTATTACCAAAAAGGCATTCATGGCATTTTTTATACATTTTTTTGACTCAACGCTTACGAATCATAAGTATTAACAATGAAGAAGCTTTCCTGATCCTACTTTTGATTATCCACCATAATTAGTTTCATGACTGTAGTAACTCCCACGTCTATGCACATCTTTGTTGTTTGATAAATGATTCAACAGTACATAGAGAACCCAAGCATCCACTTCTATGGAAATCTGAAGCGAATTACACAGGCCCCGGCGAAAGAATAGAGACTATGCCCCAAGAGGAGTCCAAGAGAAGGCGAGTGTCACCAGACAGTCATGAGGACACCACAGCTTGCAGGAATCCGTTGATGAAAATACTGAGAAGGAATGGAAACATACTGAAAGCTCATCTTAGCGATCAAAATATGAGTTATCAGTTAGCCAGGGATCAGCAGAAGGAGCAAACAAGCAACATAGTTGCTGCACTTGGCAAGCTTACGGACGCGCTAACAAAAATTGCTGAAAAGCTATAAAAGAAATCAGAATAACAAGAAATGTCTTTCAGGAGCACCAGGAGTACGGGCATCTTCCAATTATGTTGATTTTGCCCTAGACTTCATGGTTATCTCTTATATGTTTTCCTTTTAAACAGGCATCTATATTTATTCCTCAAATCATCTGTCAGCATGATTTCCATTTAGTCTTGCCATGCTACTTACAGTGTTCTCTCCCTCTTCCTCGTAGAGTAATTTCCTTTCCTTTACTCGATCATGTAATCAATAAAGGAATACGTAATGAAAGATCAAGCGCATTAGCATTTTATCCAAGATCGTGTTTACTGTTTTCTGTAATAACATTTTGCATTTTTCCAATGCTTAGAGCAATCATCAGAATAAAATATCTTGAGATTTCAAGAACACATGCCGGAACCACGCCTCCTGATGACAAAAGAAGGAATGTCGCTAACAAGCCTTTGGGGCAAACTAGTTGAAATGGAAAAAGAAATAAAGGAGATGCAACGAATCGGTTACTGTTCAATTTCAAATTGGTTTTTCTTCCTTTGAGAACAAGATGCATGGTTGCATCCATCAACACCTTCTACGCTGTGAAGAAATCTGTAATTACATGCAGAGAATGGTAGCATACATAGCAGAAAAAAGGCCTTAAAATCTACATTAGGATTCCCCTCTAAATTATACAAGTAGAATAATCAAAATTTACCTTTCATCATCACTACACAGGAACAGCCTCAACAAGCCTGGCAAAGTAAAATTGCGTTGTGATTAAACCTCTCTTCCGTATTTTCCAGCCAACCTTCCGCAACGCCTTCTCTACATCAGCCTCTGAGTGGAGATAGGCCCTTGTTGCCTTTGAAGGCCCTGGGAACAACTCTCCAACCCTCTTCAATAAATCATAATAAAATGTCTTTGGTGCAAAACTCAGAATCAATCTGCTCTTGGCCAATGATGCAAGGTGTGAAATCATCCCATCAGCCTTGCTTTGGGGATAATGAATCAAAACATCTAGGCAGATCACCGTATCATACTTGCCATCTAAGCTCTCCAGATCCTTAACTTCAAATTTCGGCATCACTGGCGCTGAACCATCTTCACTGTCTAGAAGTTGTTCTTTTGCCTGCATATACAAGGATAGATGAAGTGAGGTCCCAGGCTACTGTATAAAGCAAAAGAGTCAAAAACATTAGTGGACTCTTACTTGACTTTGTTAATTCGCATAGCTACGAATGAGTTCTTTCTCCATTGCAATGCAAGCCAAAGGACAGATGACAGAATATCTCGTTTGTTTAACTTTACCAATGAATTATGAGAAAGACCGTAACTCTGTACAAATTAACCTTTTAATTTATGTTCTTTTCCGCCTTGTTGCTCGAAGTACACACATCAGCGGTAATTTGACATTTTTTGAAACCGTTGACAGTTAAGAAAGGTCGGTATCCACTACACAGAAAGCTAACCTGTTTCTCGGCTTCAGCAACCATAGCAGCGGAGATATCAGCCGCGGATACAATGGCGCCCTCTTTTGCGAGAGGAATAGTGAGAGAGCCAGTACCACAGCCAGCGTCGCAAATTGTAACCCCTTGAAGCGGACCTTGGTCTTTCAACATCAGCAAGGTGTTCTCAACAGTCTTAGCGTGGCCAAGCCTAATATCTCGCTGAACCCTGTTAACATCATCGGTATCTCCATAAATTTTCTTCCACCTCTGGAAGCCGGAGTTATTGAAGTAATCCTTCACAACTTCTTTGTCATCACCGCCAACCTCCTCCGCCTGAAGCCGTCGACGCCTCTCGGGGTCAGTAAACGAAAGTACCGCAGCAAGTGCCGCGACGGAGCCGCCGCTAATCATTGCAATGGTGGTTCCGTCGATTGCTCCGGAGATATCGGTGGCGGCGGCGGTTGAGAGAGGCGGAATGGCGAATGCTGTTGCTAATTTTAGAGGTTTTTGATTGGTGCGTGAGAAACTGGGGAAGCGATTGATTGTTTTGGGAAGATTTAGTGGAGACGACAAGGTCGATGAGAACGCCATCTTTTGGTGGAAGTTTTTCTTCCTCTCACCGGCCGGTGAGAGTAGTGGGAGTAGGAATACGTGTAAACTTGTGGATCGGGAGAAAATCCAGGATAAGATAGCATTTGAGCATTGGCTGATTCTCGTGGGTCCCAGTTCTTGCCACTATACAAATCCGTTTTCCCATCTCTCTCCTCTTCTCTTCACTTTCCCATCCCTGTCTTAAGGCGAAGACGGAGGAAGTGGAAAGAAAAGAAGAAAAAGAAAAGGAGAGTCCTTTCAGGAGAGAGGAGTTTCTTCATTTATTTTTTTCCTTTTTTTTTTTTCGCTTCTCTAATCCTTACCCTTCATTGTATTCTATAATTTAAAAAAATTATTTAATGAAATGATAATAAATAATAAAGATTTAAAAAATGAAGAGAAAAGGAGAGAAGAAAAAGGAGGGGCCTCCCCCCAGTGCCTCCGCCCATGGATTTTTTTTTTCCCCTCTCTTTTGGGAGCAAGCACTTAACAACAGGGATGCTTTTCGGGTAACCAAAACTATTAGAAGCGGCCCCACTATTAGTCGATGTGCTATTTGCCAAATTCACAGTTCAAAAGTTAAACCTGAGTTGAATCATTTATAATTAAATTAATATGGTTTAAATATTATATATTAAAATTTATAGTTAAACTGATGAACTCAAGAAAAAATTACTAGTCAATCCCCATACATTTCAATTTTTAAAGTCATACAAACACAATACATGAAAGTTCAATTACATAATCAAGTACACACTTACACTAATAGTCTGATACAACCAACAAAGGATCAAAAGCAACTTTAAAGAGTCTAATGCACGCACCAAATCTTCATACTGTTCAATATTCATGAATCTACATTCAATTAAAAAATAACGTTCGATTGCAATATAAATCTTTTAAATTAAAATTTTTAGAATTATGCTGACTATAAGAAGTATCTCTTTCAACTCTTATAGCATCCACTGAATTCAAAATAGGAGACTGTGAAATGTTCACGTCTTCACCAACAGCTAAATACATGTTGAAACAAAAAATTAATAATTATATATGATAATGAAGGAATAAATTATAAACCAACCAACGCTTCAATGTAAAAGAAGAAGAGTTGGGATAAATTATAAAAACTTTTAGCTTGCCTTAATTTAGATTCAAGACCAGCATCGATTCCAAGGGTAGGAAGCATGAGTTGGAGTTTCCACATTCATAAAATATGATAAGTTTAATTAAAATTTATAGGATCATAATTAGCATTTAGCACCCAAAAGGCTAAAACCATTAAATAATAGATGTTATTTGTGATATATGAAGTATCAAATATGAACTATGAAGGTTGAAGGGAGCTCTAACCTATCAACGAAGACTAAAGAAGCAAACAACACACACTTGATAGATAAATGAGGAAGATGGAGTTGCGAGATGGAGGAAGATGGAACATAGTTGATGAGGACAAGTAAGCAATCGAACAGGGCTAAGAATCTAGTGGAATGACTTGAAGGAACTCAAACAATATGAAAATGAATGACATGGATAGAAGAAACTTAAAGGTCGAAATGGAACACGATTGCGACTCACGAGTAGTGGAGCATGATGATACTAATAAAGGATTGAGGAACACGAGAGAGGAGTGCAATTAGATTGATTGAAGAAGGTGGAAGACAACCAAAAGAACAAGATGAGGGTTTAGAGTTTTTGTTCAACCATGGGAGTAAAAAGTGAAGGAAGTTTAAGTTTAGAAATTAGGATCCCATGTGCATTTTGTGCATGCTATAATGAAAAAAAAAAGACATCGTCTTGCAAGGTTGGAGAAGAGAAAAAAATATAAGGGAACTGCGTGGATCATGTAAACAATGATCATCCCAATTCAATCCGATTTACATTCAATTCAAGTAGTTTGAGGCCTGTCCCCTCCTACTCTTCTATATATTGTTTTTTGACTTATTGCCTAGCCAGTTCTCGATTAAATTGGCCAATTAGTCAGTCCAATCCCATCTTGATAATATACCTGCTAACATTGTTTGATTTGCCATTCTTGTTTGTTTTTGTGTGTCAAAAAAATTTAGCTTCATTTTATGTTTTTCGACATTGTAGATGGACCAAAAGTTCAAATTGGTTTTCCCACAAGCCAAGACTAGCATTATTATTTTTTTGAAATGCATAATCTCTATCTGTAAATTCATGCATTTGACGGGAAAATTGTGAATTTTCTCATGTGCTGCTAGCCATAAATGACTCGAATCCTGTTTTTTTTAGGCCATAAAAGGCTGGAAAGTCCTTCGACTATACTCTATTTTTCAATCATATTTCACTTAAAAGGAGTAAGGAAACTTGATCTTTTTTTTTTCTAAGAGTTATTGGTATTTTTTTTCCTTGCAATTCACAAATAACATGTTCTTGTTGACAAGTTGGTTTTTTTTTTAAAACTATATCATAATAGAAATTGACAATGCAGACATAAATAACCATATTAAGCGTTTTCCTTGACTGATTATTAAAGATATTAATTACTATAAATAAAGTATATGTTTGTATAATATAAAAGAAGATAAATTACGCCCATATCTAATATCTAACCGTGCTTTAAATAAAATCACCTGCAATAATAAGATATATGTGAACAAAAAAAAAAAGCAAATACATTGTTGATAATTTATAAATAGGGCTACTAGTTGTAGATGACCAGATACTATACTTATTTTTTTTTTTTGGGTCTGGGTAGTCTTATACTAGAGACAAATTTATTCAAGGTATATTAAAACAGAGGGAAGAATAACCTGCAAGTTCTTATAGTTTTCATCAACTTTGAATTAAGCCCATATAGTTTAGTTTGCTTTATTCAGGTTCTTATAATCCAATCAATTGAATAAATTAATTCTTAGAAATTAAATTTAGTAAGGAATAATTAACTTTTCAAAAACAAAAGCACTCTTCAAATTTATTGAAAAATTGATTTAATACTTTTAGCCCAAAAAAATTGATTTAATACAATATTTATATTTTCATTAATTTTTTATAAAAATTATATCTATAATTTTTTCATAAAATATTACATATTTATATAAATTTTGATTTAAAAAAATTATGTAATTAATTATAAAGTTTTATAATTTTTAATAAAAATATAAAAATTTTGAATTTCATTTTTTAAAAGAAAAAAATTAAATATTTTAATTCTAATGGATTAATATATTTCATTGATTAAAATATAAGGGCCTGATTTGGCTAAAAAATCATAAGTCCTGATTAAAATAAAGTAAGTTATAAAAATTTAATTTAAAATTAAAAAACATTAAAAGAACATACAAATTAACTTTCCTTTAAAATGAATCAGATTAGCCCAATTTGTACTGTGACTTGTGTTGGCAAAAATTGAAAAGCCCAATTTGCAGGGAAGAAGTGCCCGAGAATGGACCCCAAAAAAACAAAAAAAGCAAAAAAACAAAAAAACAAAACAAAACAAAAAACGCACCCAGGTTCGTGTAACTGGGGGCTGGTGTTCGGTGGCCGTCATCTTCAATTCGTTTTCCGCGACGAACTTCAGCAAATAATCGATAGATTAATCGTTAGCAGCTGCCTCGTCAGGCCTACAACATCCATCACCACGCGTCGCCTCTTATTGGATTAGGTTCGTCTCTAGTCCTTTCCTCTCATATCTTAGTTCCGAGATCTATCTATAGAGGATATTTGGTTGCCGAGAAGATGATGTGTTAATTTTAATCTCTCACCAACCAAAACGCATTTTGGCGGCTTCCTAATTTTCATCTACTGTGATTGCATTGTTTGAAATTACGAAGACTTGATGGGCAAGGAGAGCGAAGTTTCGTCTATGGAAGTCGACCATTCAAAATCGAATTCTGATCAGATCGTTCCCAAATTCTCTATAAACGGTTTGCCTTTTGAAATTTATCTTCTCCTTCACTACATGTACTCCTTCATTAATACAATCCTCTTTGAATCGGCTCCACCCTGTGCGCAGCTGAGTGTTCGTTAATTTTCAAAATCATCAATGTTTTTATCTCGACATTGTCTGGCGAATAAATTTCTAAGCATTAGCTCATGACGAGACTCTGGTCACTCAGTTTGATTCTTTATTTTGTCTTCCAGTATTGCAGCTCTTAAAATCCGCGCAAATGCAGCATGGCTTGCGGCACGGAGATTACACTCGTTATAGGTGCGCATTTTTTTTTAATCATTGTTGATATGATTTCAATTAGGAATTTGTTTATCCGTGTTTAGATGTGCTTTCGTCCCGGAGAATAACACAGGAGAGACACCTTACTGAACTACAATGTGCTACTTCTACCACCATATTGCCACACGCCAGTTTTGCTTTTACTCTCCTCCTGTATTAATTTACGCTTTATAACTTTGTGTACCTTACTGAGCCACGGTGAACTTTGAGTCTTACAGTACAGCATTTGTTTGACGTAGATGGGAAATGATTTTATGGTCTAACTAATCATTGCGACTTATAGAATCAAGCAATTGCTTTATATTAGGACCTATCAATAGATTGCTAATGGATGGAATTATCATCTTCAATACTGTAGGAGATATTGCACAGCTCGTTTGAGGAGGTTATATAAATCTTTGAAGTTTACACATGGTCGTGGCAAATACGCAAAAAGAACCATTACTGAATCTACTGTTACTGAAGTAAGGTATGCTTAACTGTATCTTTCCGTTTTGATATAAATTCTGCTACTCTTTCGGTTTTTCTGTTTTGATATCATGTTTTTTGGATGGATGCTTAATTGTGCTAGTTATTTCGTTTCAATTCAGGTTTCTTCATATAGTTCTCTATTCAGCAGAGAGAGCTTGGAGTCATGCCATGGAGAAAAGACAACTTCCAGATGGTCCAAATGCACGGCAACGGATTTACTTGATTGGCAGGTTGCGGAAAGCAGTGAAATGGGCAGCTTTGTTTTCACAACTTTGCACAGCCAAGGCAGATTCTAGAACATCTTTGGAAGCTGAGGTGCGTCTTTTAGTCACTGTTTCAGTAAATTTATCTGGTGACTTTTTGGTTTTCTAATTTATGCATTTCATGGGGTTATGGTTTATACGCTAAAGTACTTTATTTTGCTTTTTGTCGTTTGTTTCTTTTTATTTTTTCTTACATTGCTTTCCTGTCCACATTTGCTGAGCAGATCAATTTAGCATTTCAAATGTTTTCCTTCTTCATTTCAATTCAGCCACTTGCTATTTTTTCCCCTAATTCATTGATTAAGAGTGAAATGCCATCACTTTTCTGTCCTCCCCCCCCCCCGGGGAATTGTAGGCTTATGCATCCTATATGAAGGGGAGCTTATTGTTTGAACAAGATCAGAATTGGGATGTGGCTTTAATGCACTTCAAAAGTGCAAGGTAGATCCTCAACTCTTATTATTCGGTTTGTGTGCCCTCACATGCTATATTTTTGGATTCTTTTTCCTCTTTGTTTTGTTTGTCTGGGTTTTTAACCATCTCTTTATTTTATAGGGCTGTATATGAAGAATTAGGGAAATATGGAGATTTGGATAATCAAATTTTATGCCGTGAACGAGTTGAGGAATTAGAACCTAGTATCAGATACTGTCTTCACAAAATTGGCCAGTCAAATCTACAAGCTTCCGAGCTTTTACATATTGGTGATATGGAAGGTCCTGCCCTAGACCTTTTCAAAGCTAAATTAGAGGTTGGTCTTGATGATTTTTTAATCAATGATTTAAGTTTGGTACTATGCTTGATTTTTGCAAAGCAGCATATTCATACATTTTTTTCGTGTACTTGTGCTATTAGTTTGGATACATTTCTTTGTTTCCTTAACTATTAGTGGTTTCATGTATGGTTCTAATTCAATGTATTCTACAATTTTCATGAGAGTTTTAATTGAAGCTCATTAGCTCTTTGTTGGAAAGATAATAAGTGTAATTCATACAACTTCTATTTTGAAAATACAAAATTAAATTGTGGTCATTCCAGGCTGTTATGGCAGAGGCAAGATCTCAACAAGCTGCTTCCATGACAGAGTTTCATTGGCTTGGTCATAGATTTCCAATATCAAATGCGAAAACAAGGGTTGCCATTTTAAAAGGTTGGTAGTTTTTCTCTCTCCCATAACTCAGAAGGGTGCTGAATTGAAAATTAGCCCAGTTTATAGTCATCCTTCTCAAGTGTGAATTCAGCTAGTTGGTCTCACTAATTTGAATGTCATTTGCTAGTCCAATTTTGATCCCCTCCTCTCTTTGTTTACTTTTTCCTGGAGTATGCTGTAGTTGAGTTATTGCAGTGCAGTCCAAATGGCATGTAACGTGACATTTTTACCTTGTGTGGATGGCGATTTGCATATTCTCGACTATTTTTCAGTCATGTAAAATAAATGCTGATAATGTTGGTTTGAAGAACTTTTTTGGTATGTTTTCTACTGTTTGATTCATATATTTGAGTTTGATTGTGACAGATGTGCAGGAAGCAGCTCATTTATTCTTTATTGTAAAATAATCGGGCCAGTGAAAGTGTATTCGTGCTCCATGAATTTTGTTACTTCATTGTAAAATACAGACATTCCATTGACGTCCTTAATGCTCCCTGTGGTGCTCTTCTTTGAAAATTTTACATAGCTCATCTGTTCATGAATCGTGAAACAATTATGCTTTATATATATATATATATAATTATGTGTGTGATATCATTAACATTTGATAATTTCCTTTTAATTTTTTTCTTTGGTTTAGCTTAGTTTAAACTGTCTTAAGCAATGTCTATATTTGACTTATTTTCTCAGCTCTGGAGATGGAGAAAGATTTACATGGTCCCTCTGCGGATTCAATCCCAGCAGATAAAAGGCTTGCTACTTTTGACAAAATATTTTCAGCATATCATGAAGCCAGAGGCTATATTCGGGCTGACCTGGTAATGGAACACTTGTATGTTCAATTATAACTATGTTGAATCCAGCACAGGTGGGGGTGGGGATTTGACCAAAGGATTTCTAGTTATGCCCTTTCGTATAATTTATGTCCTTTTGTTTTATTTCCATGTCATGTAATTTATTATCAATTTTTATGTATTTTGCATGTTTTAGGCCACTGCAGGAAGTGCAGAAAGCGTGAAAGATGAATTATATGGTCTTGATAAGGCTGTCAGTGCTGTCTTAGGGGAAAGAACTATTGAGCGCAACCTCTTGTTGGTTAAGGTTGCAAAAAGTAAACTCTCTAGGCGCCGTGATGAAAAAAATGAGAAAGTCACGAAACCTGAAGAGCTTGTTCGCTTGTATGATTTATTGCTGCAGGTTGACATCAATGTTGTTTTTCTATTTTTGTCCTTATGTTGAATCATTGCTCTCTCTCTCTCTCTCTCTCAATTTAAAGACCCTCCAGCCTGTTGTGTGCTTTAAATGTTACATATCTCGTATTGATTGACAAGGGTTGTATTAACCATGTATGTGGCAGAATACTGCTGATCTTTCTGATTTAGTCAGTTCTGGAAGGGATAAAAAACCAGAAGAATTGAGCTTTGCAGAAGAGTGTGCAAGCAAAACCTTGGCTTTTCGAGCAGAAAGGTTAGCTTCCTTGAACCGTTTACTTTTTGCACTTGTCAAATTATCCTGTTTTAGTTGATTGCTTTTCTATTTGTGTATATCCTTCAGTTGCTCGCCCCCATTTTATAAAGGTGTTTCTTAGTACTACTTACTAGCAACTTTATCAAGTTCCCTTTCTAATTTTGTTGTAAACTAATTAGAAATAAGAGATTCTTTCCTTATTTTATTTGGCAACTTATTATTCACATTAATATGAATCGTACTTATTACTGTTCCTTCCTAGAGCTTTGCTGTTCTTCTGTTGAATACCCTTTGATAGGGATATATCTTCTTAATGCTTCTAGAACTGCCTCAATATTTCAAATGCCATGGAGAAATTCCACCACTTATGTAAATTAGCATTATTATTTTTTCCTCCTATTATGTATTTATGAGCACAACTGAGTCTAGAATGGAAGTTATGCGTTTTGTTTTTGTTTTGGCTGTTTAAGGCTAACTGTTTCGGTTTAATTTGGTCTTTATTAAAATTTATCATGCAGTTTTATATTCTTCCATCCCCAGCCAAATTTTCATCTGGCTCTTAAGAAGCAATTATATTTTCTATCACTGGTTGTTAAGCTTAGAGGGATCTTGCCACCTGATCTAAATTGAGGTGTCTCCAACTGAATGTGCAGGTGTTTTTATGTGGCAAAGTCATACAGCATGGCCGGAAAAAGGGCTGAAGCATATGCTTTGTATTGTCGTGCTTGTGATTTGGCAGAGGATGCCCTAGGAAAACTTAAAATGTTAGATATCAACAATCAGGTAAAATTAATCATTTTTTAGGATCCGTCTGCTGCTCGCCTTCTTTGGCTCACTATGTTGTGGTCTGCCTGATCACCTTTACAGCACAGAGGACTTGGTTTTTCAAGTGGCAAATTCTGTTGATGTTTTTCATTTCTATGCAAAGTTGGTTTGGATTCAGACTATGCTGATGTTTGGAGAAACTTGTGATGATAAACTGTTGAGTTTTTTAATTGTTGTCTTGTTGTCATATTTAAATTTTGTACAACGTATTTTCTAAAAAAAAGAAATATTTACAAGATGTAGTTGTGAAGTGCTGTGATTTGATTGTTTTCTTATGTTCTCTCTTCACCATTTGTACTACAGATTATGATGAAGGATTTGGAGGGCTTGTGCAATGAATGCAGATCTAACAGTTGCATAGAGCATGCCATGGGGATCATTGAGGAGAAGAGAGCTCCAGATAATCTATCTGAAAGGATATCCAACATCTCTTTGACCGGAGATAAGCAGGTAGTATTTAGCATTCATTGATTCCCTCGTTGCAAGTTCCTCTACTTCTCTTATTATTGATCCTTCGTTTGTCTAGTTCTAGTGGAAACATAATTCAGTTGCCACAAACTGCTTACCTTTCACTACCCGAAATTCACTTGCTACACTTCAGGAGACATACCACTGTTTGCATGAACCTTGATTTATATATCCTTATGACACGTCATTGCCTGTTTCAGCTGGAAAAGTTCCTCACAGAGAAACTTGATGTCTATGAGTCGGCCGTGGGTGATCCTAATGTAAAAAGTGCTCCCCGCATTGTAGCTTTCCCCCCGGCTTTCACTGCAATTCCGCGCAATCCTATTGTGCTGGACCTAGCGTTTGATTTGATAGACTTCCCAGCCATCGAAAATAGGATGAAGAAGGATAGAAAAGGTTTCATCAGTAGAATCTTTGGATGAGTATCCGAGAGTTTCTTTGATGGTTAGATTTAAAATTCTTGACAACTAATTTGTCGGTTACCCTTGTTTTATTAATTGTTAAGAATTTTGAGATGTTGGTATGAAAATTTTGGTCAAATCTATGGATAATTTGGGCCTGATGATTGTATTATCGCTGTTTCATTAAAATACTATATTGGATTATAATCTGCAAGGTCGGGTTTCTCCATGATCACAAGAGTTTACATATATCCAAATGTTAAAAATCCTGCATGAAAGTATGGTGAAAGAATCTTGTACAATATCTGGAGCCAATACAGCTCCTGGAACATGGTGCTTGATGGATTCCATTAAGGGGTCAAGATTATGGTAATGATGTCTAACATTCGAACAGTACCTGAGGGAAAATACCAGATCAATGATGCGGTAAAATACTCATCATTTGATGGACCGACACTGGCAGTGACTAGTAGGCATACGTTGTTAAAGCTTAGCGTCATGATTTTTTACAACGGCTCACTTGGCGCCACTAACCCCCATTTTCTGATAGAAATATAGAATTAGCTCATGCTAGAGTCTATACTTTGTTTTAGGATGTAGAATAATGTCAACTTACTCATCAATATTAATATAAACTTTTAATAAAAGCAAATTATATTATTCACAAGCAACGAAGATTTTGTCACTTATGTTTACGTTTAATTTAGGATATAACAATCATCGAAAGATGTGCTGATTAGTGGATCATCGTACTGAGTCACACTACTTGAAGTAATCTAGCGGAAACTCCTTTTAAGACCCCACCCACCCTGATAATTCGGTAGATGGATGAAAATAAAACAAGTGATGGGACGAAAATGATAAAAAAAAAATCAATAAATATTGGTTCAATTGATAATGAATTAGTTTATAACCTTAAAGATTTAAACCAAGGTTTAAATCGATGTGATAATTTTGTTAGTAGATAATATATATAAGAATCTTTATAAATTGTTTTTTGAGTTCGGAAGCATATTTTAATTTGGATGAGCTCTTAGATCCAAATCACTTAAATTTTTTTATTCCAAGAAAAAATTGATGAAAGAAGGAAATGGAAGTAAGGATTTTAAAAAATGAGGGTTGCTGAAAAAAGTTATTGTACAGACTTGGGCATTAGTGACCCATTCCACTTCTGTAGTTACAAGTTTGTGCAATGTGAATTAGAAGGGGAAAAAGAAAGATCACCACGCGCCATCTCTTGGAATGAGACAAAAGGAAAAAGAAAAGTTACTTGCAACTATGAGCAGCATCTGTGACTTTTTGCTTTTCTTTAATCTTTTCCTTTTTGAGTGTAAACGTTTTTCTTTAATTGAAATATGCGTGTTTGCAACTAAAATTTTCGTGTTGTTTGAATTTGAAAATTGACGCTCGTTTAAATTTGACAAAAAGAGAACTGAAATAAGAAATATCATAAAGCACCGCTACTCGAAATATGTTTCCAGTTTCCACGTGCAGGAAATATATTGGTTTAGATTTTTTTTTCCTTAAAAAAATTGTCAAGTAGGAGCAAAATCCTAAGCTTAAGCTTGAAAGGGCAGAAATAGTGTGCGGGCAAAAAAGGAAAAGCAGAGGGGTTGGGGCTGTTGGGGGGTAAACTAAACAACAAAAGCCTGAAAGCTGAGACGAGGACTGCTTTGGATGGGTTCAGCCCTATGTTGTGAAGGCAACAATCGCAGAGGCAGAGAACGATGGATGCTTCTTCCATTATTCAACAACTTTTGTTCTGAGAGTGAGAGTTGTCTGTGTACTCACAATTACCTCAACACCGCAGCAGAACATGCCCAGCTCTCCCTCTCCTTTCTAACTCCGTCCCTTATGGTCAAACATCTCATGCCAATTAAGCCAAAAACAAAAAACAAAAAAACAAGGAACCCAAATCTTTTAATGTTGATAAATTTTTTTTGGCTAATTGTGTTAATTTCTCTGTAATCGCTCGTTTTCTTCATATTAGAAACTACTAAAATTATACACGCTGACACACTTCTATTAAAAACAATTTTAATGGTTTCCGAATAAATTCTATTTATAAAAATGTTTGTGAATAAATTAATAAAATTTTAACCTAACAATTGACTCCTCGAAGGCTTGCTTCCTAGATGGAAATGCAAGACACGGAAATTTTTCTCCAACAATGACCGTTAACCCTGTTTATTTCATAATCCATTATTGCCGTAAATTGAATAATATAACGATTACAACAATCTCTGAATTCTTCTGACACGTAATTTCTTTTTGTTTATTTTATTTTTGTCGCTTTCTTAGAATTAATTAAAAAATATGTAATCCCATAAATAGATCTGACGTCCAACAAAATCAATGAGTTATATAGAGTCGTAGCAGCAAGACAAGAGGCGGACCACCATTTCGTTCTGGTTTCTTTTTGGACAACACCATTTCGTTGTGTTTGCACGTAAGACGGCATGTCGTGGCACGATCAAGAGAGAGAAAGAGCAAAGCAGTTAGAAAGAGAAAAACAAAAAGGCGGGTGAGAGATTTCGAGCGACAGACACGAAAATTCGCTCCCCCTTACTTAGTCATCAACTTTCATCTGCATTACACACTCTCTCTCTCCCTCCCTTTCCCTTCAAATGCGCTCTAAATAATATTAATTTTAACTCAACTACATCCAAATGACCCCTCTCTCTATAGAAAAATTATCTTCATAGCAATTCTTTTTCTTTGCCAAGAACAAAAAGAAGACGACGAGGTCGAAGAAGAAGACGACGACGACGAATATTTATTCATTTTTCGCAAATGCATTTCGCTAAACTTGATGATTCGCCAATGTTCCGGCAACAGGTTCTCTGCCATTATTCTCGATATTGCGCTTTTATTTTTCAATGGAACGATTAAGTACGGATAAAGCATTCATGTAATTGCGGTTCTTCCAATCTCGTATTGTTATGAGTGTGAGATAGTGGTTTTATGCATATATTGTGTATTTCTATTTATGAATCTCTTAATTGGTGTTATTTGCAAGTTAACTCGTTGCGAAGGGGTGCTTTTGAATGTCAAACACCTCGAAAATGTGTCTTATGGGAGAGCTGCGCACTTATGGAACGCTTATTTTGAATGGCTATGGATGCAGCTGCAATGCTTGGAAGAAGGTGTAGATTCATTACGGGCGAGATGCCAAAAGTTCTACAAAGGATGTCGGAAGTACACGTAGGTTTTGCTCGTGCAAATGGTCTTATTTATTGAACTTCGCACTCACCCTACATTTCCCTTGTTTTGTTACCATTTGGATGTGTTGCTTTTACATTCTCTTGCACGTGTTGTGAATTTTCATGTATTATTACTTAGTCTCAGAAAGATTATTATGTGAATAACTTGGAATAAAGGTTTAGAAGCACGTGAAGTTGATATTAGTGGAAGGAGACCCCCAATACTTATCCCACCCACCAAGGAGTTGTAAGAAGGACTTCTTTCAACCCAAGGGAGACCCTAATCTTTGTTACGCAAGCAAGAAGGAGGCACCGTATGATGTCTGAGTCTGTCATTGAAGCCAAACTGTTACGAACTATTTAAATTTCTCTTGTCCTAATTAAGAAAGCCGCTACTAGTCAGAAATAATTTAAGTTTTGCGAGCAAACCTTGAGTTCTGCATTGAGGAATGAGATAGTTCAAGGACTCTTTAAAGTCCTCTACTAAACTCATCTTCCGAACTAAGTCTGTGAATAAATCAAGAAGCTGAAAAATTCTCAGTCTCTCTCTCTCTCTCTCTACACACACACACACACACACACAGAGACAGAAACTGCTTGGTGGTTTCAGTGCATTTTTCTTGCCAACATTCAAACTTGAGATAACATAAATCCACCAAGATAGCCTTTTGCTCACCTCTCTTTGTAAATTTTTGAAAATTTGGATGCAAGAGGAAAGATATTTCCGAAGAGGAGAGTGCTTGAGGTCTTGAGTTTTTTCAATTATCACATCAGAAACAAGCAATATTGGGAGGGGGGACTTTTCATAGGAGTACACTGATTACATGTATTGCTTATATTATGCCTGAAGAGTTTAGATCAACATTTTTGGTTCAATGAGGCATGATTTTGATCATCGCAGTTGACTAAACTAATGTCTAGTCACATTTCTCATGTTCTGTAAAAGAATCTTATATCTAGATTTGTTTAATGTTTTTTAGGGAAGGTCTTGGAGAGGGATATGATGGGGACATTGCTTTTGCAAGTGCCCTCGAAACTTTTGGGGGAGGGCACTGTGATCCACTCTTTGTTGCTTTGGGAGGTAAGTCTCGTTGCTCTCCTTCCTCATCCTGCACTTTTACTTTTAATAGCTAGAATTAGAATGACTTTGCTTGTGGTACGCTTTGATGAGATGATAACTGGAGATGCTCATGCTTGAGGTTTTACCTACGATTACATGTTAGCCCTGAACTGACATGAAAATTTAGGTTGAAGAATACAATGTATTGCTGCTGAAGGTTTTTCTATTTTTGAGCATGATATATTTAGGAAATGTGGTCATGGTTGAGTTATTCTAAAGCATTTCCCACTTATCTCTCCATCTAGCTTTTCTAATTAACATGCTTCCTTCTAATATAGTGTAACTGTTTTAATAAATATGAATCCATATGATGTGTATCTTGTTGTTAATTTTGATTAATTGATCTTCGGAATTCCCAGGACCTGTTATGACCAAATTCACCATTGCTTTGAGAGAAATCGGCACCTATAAAGAAGTTTTACGGTCTCAGGTTATAACTAGTTTAGTTTTGTCAATCATTTTGCCATTTTGTTGCTTTTCATTTACTAAGGCTAATACTTTTTTCTAAACTAAGCTATATACTTCCTTTATGGCCTCTTTTCCACACACAAATCCTCCAGTTTTGTTCATGGCTTGTGACAAGTTGTTTTGACCAGTGATTGTACTTGTACATATACACGACCTTTGTTAAAACTTTTGGCTATCTAGTCTTTTGACTACCCAACGCCTACCCTGATAGTACTGCTAAGGAGTTGACCTATGCTCTTGGATGCCAGGGCACCAAGCACAGGCATTTTGGATGCCTTTGAGATCTAAGAGCCAGGATGAAAATGATAGTGTGCCAGATAGCTCCATAGTTTTACAAGCACTGTTTCTTTTCTCTTTTTTCTCCCTAGTTGATGTTGATTTGAGGTGTTTATTCCAACTGATATTGCTGTGCTAACTATACTTAATATGACTGTTTAGGTTGAGCACATGCTTAATGACCGGTTGCTACACATTCTCAATGTTGACATCCAAGATGTTAAGGTAGAAGCGTAACACGTTTTCATAGTCTGTGTACATTATGCCCAAAAAAAAAATTGAATGCATATACTTTTTGTTTTGGGCAACTGAATGTATATACTTTACTTTATAGGCTTATGAGGTGAAGTCACTGGATTTTATCAGTTAAAAGTTTTTAAATGACTAAAAGGTGTCCTTTTTCTTTTGCTATCACGTTCTTTGAAAGATCTCATCCCATATTGAGTGGTTGCTTCAAGCAATCTTATCTCAATTGAAAATTTAATGGAGAGAAGAGTCAATTTCATTTTATTTTATTTTTTTTGCCAAAAGAGTTTATTTATTGTTATGATAACATAGGTTTTAATAGTTCAAAATTAATGATGATTGGCAATCATGACTATTCTAATCAGTAAACACTATACTAAAATAATTTCATCTATCAATTTAGACCATGGGGACTGACTTTGACTGATTTTAGTTTCAAATGGAGCTACTCTTTTATAACAATTAATGCTCCTGAAGTTGGTTTTTGTCTGCAACAAAATTTCCAGATTATTATGTCTTCATATAACTAGTATCTCTTTTAATGCTTTAGTGATGCTTGTAGGAAGCTCGAAAGCGATTTGACAAAGCTTCTCTTGTATATGATCAGGTATTTCTCATTTTCCTCTAAATGTAGCACTAGCACAGCATTTGCACAATACATGCAGTGATTTTTTCTTCTATGATTTGTGTATGATTCTTGAGCTGTGCGATTTACAATGAAAGAAATATATGTACTTATTTTCATTTATTCTTTTTTTTATCTTTCCTTATTGAATTGATTGAAACTCTCTCTTGATCATTTATAACAAGAGCCGGAATATTAATATAATTTTTGTTTCATAAATCACGTACAGCCAATTTCTGCATTGTTGAGAGTTAAATATTTTAAGGGCGCCTCAAATTTCTTGAAGGAACGTGTGTACAAGTGAAATATCTACATGTGTCGGTTTACAACATCTCTGATATGAGACAAGTGAGATAGAAGAGATAAATGTTAGAATAAAAGGGTAGGCTTGTAACTAACAGTCAACGATCTTACTTGTAAGCCATAAAAATCTGTTAGCCTTCCTCTTGAGTATACAAGGGAGGAATTGGCACTTATGTGCATCTGGGAATAATAAGAAGGAATTATTGGCAAGTCTGTACCAATATCCTAGTCACTTGTTGAATTATGTTTGTTGGCGCTCCTAATTTCAACTGTTGAGAAATGATAGAAAATGTCATGTCAGAATTTCGTAAAAGAAAGATGCAAGTTTTAAATTTAATGTTCTTAAAGGAGATAATTTATAACAAGCATAAGGTGTGCATTTTATGCTTCAGGCACGTGATAAATTTCTGTCATTGAGAAAGAGCACTAGGATGGATATTGCTAGTGCCATCGAAGAGGTATGTCCAGTTTATCTGTGACATGAAGCTTAGTTAAAATTTTGTGCAATAATTAACTCAACAGCTTGTCATGGGTTATCATGTTCCTTGTAAATCTAATGTGGTAGTGAGACATTCCAGGAATGGCACATTGCAAGAGATTCATTTGAGGAAGCCCGTTGCAATCTGGTAATTTCATTCCAAAACGTTGCTATGAAAGTATGAATGAGTATCAGATGTGTGTGTTTGAGTCTTAACAGCATTGTGTGTGTGTGTGTGTGTGTGTGTTTGAGTCTTAACAGCATTGTGTGTGTGTGTGTGTGTGTGTGTGTCATCGTACAGGTTAGTGCTCTAAATAATGTTGAGGCCAAGAAGAGATTTGAATTTTTGGAGGCTGTCAGTGGAATTATGGATGCTCATCTTCGATACTTTCAACAGGTATATGACAGTGATATGTTTGGCGCCTTTTCTTGTCAGTACTGCACTTATGCTGCTTCTTGAAAATGAAACGTCTTTCTCTTGCAGGGATATCAGCTATTGCATCAGATGGAACCTTTCATTACTGAGGTTTTACCACCAGTTCATTCGTTCTTTTGCTTATAACTTGACGCTGATTGTACATATAGTTATTTAATCTGAAAAGTAGATGTATTTTGCATATCGTTTTCCCCCTTAAAACATAAACCTAACAGCTGAAACAGCATGGCATGTGGTTATAAAAGATAACATGTTAAAAATTACAAGTGCAGTGTATTCCTGAAAATTTTCTCCCTTGAATGATTGACTGGATCATGCTTGATGTGATCCATGATCTTATGCCACAGTGAAATGTATTGAGTATGGATGGAAATTATTATTAGTGTGCCTGATTTATTTGCAGAATGGGAGACTTCTTTCCCTGCAGGTGAGGTTCATATAGAAGAGTAAGAACAAAACAAATTCTGTTAGTTGTTGCAAAAGTGAGAAACCGTTAAATGTAATTGTTCTCCGTGAGATGCTAGTTATTGTTGCAGAGTCAGGCTTCACAACACCAACAATGATGCAACTCTCTTAACCACGTTTTTCTCAACTTAATAATGGGAGGGTTTGAATTCCAAATATAACTTGGCTGGGTTTCAGGTTTTGGCTTATGCACAGCAGTCAAGAGAAAGTTACAATACGGATCAGATCTCTCTAAATGAAAAAATGCAAGAGTACAAAAGACAAATTCATCAAGAAAGTAGATTGTCTTTAAATGGTCCCAATGGTTCTCCTGGAGACTGTGTACAGCCTTTTTCTAGGATATCAAATGAAGTGGTAGATGCAGTAAAAGAATCTGCTGCAAATGGGAAGGTATTTAATGTTTTCCCTCTCTCTCAAACAAACTTGTACTTACTCTACATATTTTCATTTGAGACCATTTCATTGGCTATTGTTCATCTAAAATTCACAATTTTAGGTTCAAATTATTCGGCAAGGATTTCTTTCAAAACGCTCATCCAATCTGAGGGGTGACTGGAAGAGAAGGTATTTTGTTCTTGATAGTCGAGGAATGCTGTTCTATTATCGCAAACCATGGAACTGGTCTCATGTAAGTCACCAACTAAAGTTAAATTGTAATAAGTCTCCATCATATTTCAGGCTAGGTAATGCTCATTTTTCATCAGCTTCTTTTCTTAGCAAATTTTGGACATGCCTTTTCAGAGCAGCAATCTACCATCTGTACAGAGAAATAATGCCACTGAAAATGGCTCTGGAATTCTGAGCCGGTGGCTTTCTTCTCATTATCATGGGGGTGTCCATGATGAACGATCTGTGGCACGTCATGCAGTGAACCTGCTTACATCAACAATTAAGGTTGATGCTGATCAGACAGATCTAAGATTTTGCTTCCGGATTATTTCACCAGTAAAGAACTATACATTGCAGGTATTGGTTCCAAAAATAAGTTCAGAAATAGTTTAGAGTTTTATTACTACTTCAGACGTACTAAAGTGAGAGAATGCAGGCAGAAAATGCAGTGGACCAGATGGATTGGATTGAAAAAATGACAGGAGTAATTGCTTCCTTGTTGAGTGTTCAGTCGGTAGAAATGGTACGTAGTAGATTTCTCTCTTAAAATGTATCCCTTGATACCGGTGTTATTTGTGATTGCTATAATCACGAAAATAATTATATGACAGCCTCTCACAGCTGACTCTGAAAGTGGTGGCTGTTCCTCTTCAAGTAAGATTGATATGCTGGAAAACTTTCAAGACGATGATCAACCAATGAGTAAGGAGTGTGCATCCAAGAACATCACTTCAAATAATCATTTGCGTGAATATAAAAGTTTTCAGTTGCATAAACAGAGTATTAGAGGTGAAAAACCAATTGATGTTCTTAGAAGGGTAGGTGGAAATGAGAGATGTGCTGATTGTGGTAAACCTGAACCAGACTGGGCATCCTTAAACCTCGGTATTCTCATATGCATAGAGTGTTCTGGCATTCATCGTAATCTTGGTGTACATATATCAAAAGTAAGTAGTTCAGGTTGCACATCTAAGTTTATTCTTAGCAGTGATGTTTATGTCTCGTGTCATACTAACATTTACTAAATAAAAGCTAAAGATAGGCACAAGGACCTTTGATTTGTTATCTGAAAGCACTCACTATAAGATAACAACTGACCAAATATTATATGTAACTGCCTATTTCAAAATTTTCTATTTACATTTTGCATGGGAGACAGATCATGGCGGCCATTCATTATGCTAAAAGGAAAATCCTTTCTGAAATAAGGAGAAAGTAAAATTACGTAACATGACTTTTAAGATTGGCAAGGGCCAAACACTGCAAAATGTGAAGAAAAAACGACTGCAATTAATAGGTCCAAACTACACAACTCTGCTTAACACAATCTTTTAAATTCTAGGAACTTTATATCCAGGTTGGGAATAACAGTAATATTGTGTGACTATAAATAAATGTTTGCATAAAATAAAATGCAGTAGATTGAAGAAATAATCGCTTACCAGTTGTCTTCAAGCCATGCAAAAGGGCTCTTAATGTGAAGTAATACCTTTATTTTTGCTCCCCTCCCCAAAACCCAACAATTCTGTTTAAAATTTTGTACGAGGATTTTATTATTATTAAAAGGAAATTTTTTTTCTCTAGTTGATCCTCATTTTTGCAGCTGAAGTGGAAAAGATATTTTTGCAGGTAAGATCACTGACTCTTGATGTGAAAGTCTGGGACCCTTCTGTCCTAACTATGTTTCAGTCACTGGGCAATCATTTTGCAAACTCAGTTTGGGAAGAAACATTGAATTCAGCAAGTGAAATGCAAGCTGATGATGCAAATGTTGAGTAAGTGTTTCCAAAATTTATGGGTTTAATTGTTTGGACTTGTGTTTATAAGGGCTATAGTAATGTACTTCATCCAACATCGACAGAAACAGATTATTCCGCGTGAGGAAACCAGAACATGATGATTCTATCTCATTAAAAGAGAGGTTCATTCATGCAAAGGTAATATTAAGGAACTATAGGTTTCTATCTATATCATGTTGATGCTAAAAGAAATTGATGAAGTTTACAAAGCCATCATGCAAACAATTCCTAGCTCTGTTGTTAGCTTAAGGAAGCATTATGTCATCGTATCTTTCTAGTTTGGCATGCATAAAGATTTCCCAACGAGTAGCCAGGTGATTAAATAGTCCACTCTTGATCATCTGCTTTCTGAGGTATCACATACAAACTTATCTTTGGTACTCTATATACTGGTCCCTGCATCCTGTATGATTTGCTGGTTGCTTATGTTGTGACCTATATAAAAATATATTATGAGTTAGCTAATTGGTTTGTTAGAGCATTAACCTTCTTGACCAAGGTAAATAACCTTAGACCAAGAAAAAATTGGCATACAATTTTACAAGTAAATCAGTGGCCAAATTGTCTGGGTTTGTTTTTAGTGTAGATTTTTGCCAACTTGTTTAGGCGTTTTGAGTGATGTGCTCTAGTTTTCTCTTAATTTCTCAACCTTATTTCATGGAGTTTAATGTGATTTTTACATGTTATTTCAGTCTATCACATGTGAACAGCCGAAAAATTGGGCATCCATTCTTTATCTACACATTTTAGATATGTGAGAGTGTGCACTTCCACTCTTTGTTCCTTCTACTGCGAAAATAGTAGTAATTGCTGACACTGTCTTCCTTGTATGCTTCGCTTATTTAAACTTAGATGTTTGTTACTTTTTCTGCTTTGATGAAAAAGCTTCTGGTAGTTGGGAGATAGGAATGTTATCGTATGATGTAATATCTTGTCTGAGAGATGTAACTAGATGCTTTCCCTTAATGCAGTATTCTGAGAAAATCTTTGTCGATCAGATAAAGGATAACAACCATCTCCTTTCAGTGGCGCAACAACTGTGGGAAAGTGTTTGCGCCAATGATAAGAAAGCAGTGTACCAGTATATTGTGAAGTCTGATCTGGATGTCAATGCTGTCTGTGGGCAAGAATATTTTGGTATGTCTTAATCTCACCTCTCAACTCTAGGTAAGGCTTTAATGCTGGCAACTTAGTGTGCCCATGGTTGTTAATAAGTGACTTTGCAGATGACGCTTTTGACATGCCTTCAAGCAATTCAAAATCTTCAGCCAAGAGTGAAAACCAACCAATAGAGGATATACTTGATGGTTCTACTGTGCTTCACCTGGCATGCCTGACTGCTGACATTGCCATGGTGGAGCTGCTCTTACAATATGGCGCAGACATTAATGCATCCGATTCAAGAGGTCGCACACCACTGCATTACTGTATTATCAGAGGGAAGAATGCAACTGCAAAATTGCTTCTGATAAGGTAATAGTATAATCTGTTATATGTATGACTTCAATGCGGCATCATGCCCAATAAGATCTAGCTGCCTCCTTTCACTACCACTCCGGCAGTTATTGTTTTTCTTAGTTTGATGTGCTGAACAGTCGAATGCATGCTGTTTATTCTGGTTGCCAAACAAGTAACTAAACATGCAAACATATTGATATTTTTTTTTTCCCACTAGCATGTACTCATAACATGCTTATAAGTCCATCCGCAGTAGGTTCAATCTATCAATCATTTTTATAGACTAAATTTACTTAAGAATTTCTTATCCAATCGAAGTGTTTGCCAATTATTTGCAGAGGGGCGAATCCACATGCGGCAGATGATGAAGGCAATACTCCTCTTAAACTTGCATCAGAATCCGCTTCTATTAGCAATGATGTTCTCGCCCTCATTACAAGATGACATCCCTACTGAGAGCATATAATATTTATATAGACACAAAATGGATGTCGCTGAATCGAACCTATCAGACGTTAGTGCCATTGCACTCGAGACTGCCCAATGATCTTGAGGAGAAAGAAGCAGCCTTTGACATGTAAAGGGGCAAGAATTGATCAGTTGGCCTTCCGGGCAATGTGTGCATAGTGTATATTACATGATATTGTCACCTGGATTGACGGATGTGATGGGTTGTTAGTTGGAGAACAGTTCCATCCTCTTTAAATTTTGGGACTGCATTAATTTATTAATTAATTAAAAGTTAAAAGTTATTTTTATCTTTTAATTTTATCGAAAAAGTTATTCAGCAACCTAAATTTAAATATGAATGAAATATTAAAAATTTACTGCTCCATGCCCTGATGCTAATGTGGCTGAAAAAATCTGTTAGTGGTCCCGCTTTTTGCTTCACTTGGTTTTTTAATAATAAAATAAATTGTGGGCCTCTTTTTATTTTTTTAATATTTTTAAGGAAATATACATTTGAGTTCCTGTATTTTATTTAAGTTTGATTATAGATTTTTATATTTTTTTAATATTTTAAGTCCTTTATGAATGAAGTTATAGAAATTTAGAACAAAAAAAGAAGATGGAGAGATTTATAATTTCAAAAAAAAAGTGTTGAGACTTAAAGGTATATTTTTCAAAAAAAAAGGTTTCTCTCTTTCTTTTCTCTTCTTTTCTCTACCTTTCTCAATCCCCACCATTCATTAAATTTATAATTAAAATAAATTTATTTAATAAAATAAAATGAATGGTGGGGATTGAGAAAGGGAGGGAAAAGAAAGGGCGGAACCCCTCTCCCATATTTTTCTAATTTTTTTTTAACACCTCACTCGTCTCTTATCTCATCTTCCATGTCCTCGGTCCATCTCATGTCTCTTTTTTAATTTTTTTATAATAAAATATTATAAAAATTAGTCCCACATTCCCACCCCAAATTTTCTAATTCGACACCATCTGATTAGTGATTACCATGCTCCCCCCTAATTTGTCAGAAAAAATTTAAAGTCAGGCTTGAAAAGAAATACTTTTTTTATGTTCGAGATTTAAAAATTAAGGCTAAACTTAAATACTTAAATAAAAAAATTATTTTTAAAAAATATATAAAATATCATAAATATTAATTAATTGTCTAAATTTTAAGTCATTTTATATTAAAATAATATATATTTGAGTCTCATATATTATTTAAGTATAAAAATTATAAAATAAAATGTTTAATTTTAAAATAAAAAATTAATTAAAAATAATTTTTAAAATAAAATTTGAGCATTTTCAAGTTAGCTATTCTGGCTTTTTAGATAGTTGGTTTATTTCGATTCGGCCTATTTAGAATCGGTTTCACTCGTCCAATTCCCAACTCTAACTTTCACCCTCCCCCCCCCCCCCTCTCTCCCAACAATGAACCACGAAGACGACGCGTGTGCCCTCGCCAACAATGAACCATGCCTTTTACTCTTCCTTCTTCGTGGCATGATCAAGAAGGTCCTCTAACAATTTAAGGAAAATTGTGATCAAGAACATTAGAGAAACATATTCAGAGTGAAGGACCAATCAATTATGATTTACCAGATAGGTCCTAGCCACGATTACTTGTCACTGTGAAATTACGTTATTGCTCCTAACTATATTCTGAAACAAGAGTTCCGTGCCTGTTTGAATCTCGAATCTCCGCTACGAACTTTCCTCACGGCCCCCTCCGTACTCCTCTGTACTTGGTTTCTCTTGGTTTATCTTCCTGAGCGACTATGGAGAGGTGGGAGATCGGAAGACGTTGAACAAGAAGGCGTTTGAGAGTGCCATAAGCGAACTGAGCAAGTACGCATCGGATGGAGGGGCTCAACTGTACGTTCCGCCGGGGAAATGGCTCACCGGGAGCTTCAACCTCATCAGTCACTTCACACTTTATCTTCACGGAGACGCTGCAGCAGTAGTTGGAGTTGAAGCCTTCGTGGTCGACAGCCATAGAGGAGAGATGATTGACAAGAACATCAGCCAACAGTGTGGCTCGGTTTCCGAGACGTTTAATGTACATGGAGGAGCGAGAATGGCTACCGATGTCTAAAGGGAAGAGAAGAGAGGTGATTTCATTCGAAGAATCTCAACAGGTCCAACGTCGTGTCCCCAGAAGAATGTCTTGTCGCTGATTTCATTCTCCACTATCTTCAGAGCTTCCATGGCTTCCTCCACAACCTTCTCGCGCTCCTTCTCCTCTCACCAGAACGCTTTCAACCAAAGTTGCCATGAAAGAAGTGAGCCGGGGGGGGGGGGGGAAGTGAGAGGCGGTGCGGACGGATAGAGAGTGGTCAGAGAGAGCTGGTTAAAAGAATAATAATAAAAACAACATACTTTTTTATCCTTTAATTGTATATAACGATTAAATTTTATCTTTTAATTTTAGTTTTTTTAAATTTAATATTATTAATTTTAAATAATTATTTTTATGATAATTATTATTATTTTACAAAATATAAATTTAATAAAATAATACTTAAAAATATTTTATTAATATTTTAAAATTTAATATAAAAATTTTTTGTGATGAAACTATAAGTATTAGATCTGAAAGATTAAAAATGAAATTTATAAAATTAAGAAATTAAAATAAAATTTTATATAAAATTAAATAATTAAAAATATTCTTTAATAAAAATAATATAAAAAATGGTAGTTGGTGAGATCCAATAATAATACATCAGGGTACTTAAACTTTAAGAGTACGGGAATTTAAATTTTAAAGATTCAGGGACAAAAATTACTCATGTGGAGTTTAAGATACTCAATAATCTTTTGGGTATAGTTAAGATGTAAAAATAATCTTTAATCTATTGATTAATTGCAAATCAGCATGTATCGTAAGGAGGAGTGTGACTTAGCAGCATGTTTATCGTTTCACTTGCTGAAAAATTCACTTTGGTACGTGACAAAGACGGGAAATATGCACACCAGTGAGTAATAGAATTGATTTCTTGGGAGAATGATATTTTCAAAGGACCAACCGGCTAGAACTCATGCCCACTGTTTCAGGTTCTGCCGAAGCACCAAGCTCATGAGACAGGAGTAAGCCAGTCTCCAATAGAAGCTCCTGAACCGTGATTTCTTGAGCTGGCAGGCCTTGTTATAGTGGTTTTGACCTATGGTCTTTCTCCACATATGATACGCAAATCAGATAAAATATTGTGTGGATGTTTTTATTTTTAAAAAATATAGGACTTCTAGGATGTGTGTGCATATAAAATTAGCAAAACAAATTAAAAATATAATTGTAATTAAAAAAAATCAAACCAAGAGCAGGACTATATCGTGCTTTGATAGTAATAAATATTAAAAAATATATATAACCATAATTATTATGATTTATATATAAAAATAAGTTTGTCACTCTTAAAATTCTAATACGATCAAAATAAACCTATTCATCATCGTTAGTGTACCTATTAGCATCTCCTTTATAAGGATTTCTAGCAAGATTAAAAAGCAATCTAGAGGGATAACAAACTCTAACAATGAGAGCCCTTTCTTTTTGGGTGAGAGCAATGAGGGCTTTAATATCACAATTTTTAACATAATTTAATTTCTAAAAATAATACCTTGATGTTTTAATCTTCATCGATCAAGGTTTTAAAAGTATTAGATGTCTATTGAAAATTAAGAAAAATATTTTTTTTCAAAATATTTCTCACTTGTCCAAAAGGTATCCCGTCAAATAACTTCTTTCTTTCTTTCTTGTCATTGTTCATGAGAAAGTTAGGAGCACTTATGCGCGATGTCCCTACATTAAACGAGAAAAGCGGCTGAATTACAGTAGACGAGAAAGAAGACCTCAATCCCTAAGTCCAATCTTACATCGATAATTCAATATTATGCTGGTATTGTCGTAATCCAATAGCAATTTTCTGTCATAATCACATTTCAACTATTTAATTAAAGTGTAAAGTGAACAAATGCATATATTGTATTCCCTCTTGTATTTATTATAAGACATTTTTAATTGTTTCATGCATTTTAAAAAAATTTGTTTTTTTTATATTATAAAAAATGAGATATACTTTCATTTTTACATTTAATTTTAAATAATAATACAACTGCATTATACGCCTTCATGCCAATCAATAAAAGGATAAAATTGAAAATGGTTTAATTATTATAAAATATCATGCATTTTAAACTAAAAATTATTTTTAAAAAGTGTCCTACATATAGGATCCTAGAGTATATAGTAAGATCAAACTATGAGGGGTTGCATGTAATGTAAGTATATTTTGCCCACTTTAGCAATCAACTTTATGGATAGCAACATCCTTCAATGGCGTCTTGTATGTCTATTTAGATAGTGGATAGCCAAAAATGCATATAAATTTATGACGATATTATATTGTTGTATAGAGATGACAAAAGAATCCAGCTTCTGATCGAGAAAACAGAAAAAGAGATAAATATATCTTGGCAATAGATATAACTCATTTTATATCTAAATTAAGAGTTTTGTGCCATGGTTCGCAAAATATATATCACCCTGAAGAGAAATTTAGAAAATGAGCCCGATAGCAATAAGGTCTGTGGTCAAAGATAATCTATCAACTAGCAAAAGCGTCAAAGAAGTCTAATTTAGCTTTATGATGATTAAATTTGATGCCATAGCTTTTAGGTGACTTCGTTGACTCCCATTTCAATCAATGGTTATTGAAAATAACAGTCAATTTTATTATGTTGTTTTTGAAATTGAATCCTCCATCTGACTAAAGAGAATAGTAGTTAGTTCTCTTTAAATGTCTAATTTTTAAATGATGTTTCATCTTATTCATAACTCACTCCGCTTTAGAGAAGCAAGAGACTCCTTATAAGGCCTCCCAATTGGGAAATATGACCAAGACGAGTTGTGATTCCTAATGGCTAATGAAGCGACTCAAAGCATAATATTGCTGGTGCATGTTTATCATTTATACAATTTTAGACCTACCCTAGAATTATTATATTCTGCCCATATATTTACTCCTAGAGTCCTAGTATAGCATGCATGTTAATCATATGCAGAGCAAGGTGATATTAGCCTTTAATTTTTCCCCCAACAATCGTATTTTGTACATAGTTTGTCTCCCCTATCCCTCTTAATGTAACTAAGTTCTTACACAAGGCTGCCTTACCTTATAATGGGCTTACAATTCATTTATTTTAAATTTGATTGTTCATTCATAATTAGGGCGAGTAAGGAAAGATAAGATAAGATGAAAATGTAATGATATCTATTTGCACCGGTGCATGATAAAATATAATTTGTAGTGCCAATATTAACATGCTTATATTTTGTGGCTCAAATGCTATAAATTTTTACTCTTTACTTTGGCAGCCTTGTGAGCAGTGGATGGTTGATTTTAATTAGAGAATGGGAACTTGATTAATGAATTGTCCATAATGGTTATGTTGTTAAGAGGCCCATCTTATGGCATGGGGTCAAGTAATAAAGCCCGGAATAATTATTAGCATAGATAAGCACTTAATCTACGTGCTGTAATGACTAGCATAGACCTTGTAATTGCTTGAGGTCAGTCATTATAAGTTGACCAAGTACTCGGTGATATTCTCTCTCTCTCTCTTTTGTGTTTGCTTTGAATGGAAGACAACAAATGTAAGGTTAGCATTACTATACAAAAGGAAAAAGAAGAGGAATAGAAAATGATTGAACAAAATCCTTATATGCACTAAAGATCTTGTATCAAGCATTGAATCTTTAGAATGAATCAGATTATCAACATGCAATTATTAACTATACACAATACTATTGATATTGTCGGCATGATAATCTTATTAATATTTGAAGATCAATTTGAGAATATAGAACCAAAATAAATTTTTAGTGGGCAAAAATTGTGTCCATTTAATTATATTATTGATTACAACCAAATCCCCAATCAAATCTTAACCCCCTAAATTTTTTCATAAAATGAGAGGGAGGGAAATTTGTGTTGATAATGATTGCATGATTGGTTGCACTGAGATTAATCAAATTGAATTGAGTTTTTTCTATTTGTAAATTGTAAAACTTTAAAGTAAAATATTCTATTCATGATTCATAGATAGTAATAAATTTTTTTTTGGAAGATTAATTTTTTGGAAAAAAATAATTATTTAATTCTTATAATTTAATTCAGCTATAACATATTATCTAAACTGTGACTCAGCATAATTTAATTCTTATGATTTTAACCTTTTAAAATATTGATCCATATGTTCTAGAAAATAAAAGTATAAATATCAATATTTTAAATGATCAAAAATAAGGATTAAATTACACCAATTTAAAATTTAAGTATTGAGTTACAGTCAAATTTAAAATTATAAAGATTAAATTATAAGTTAAAGTTTATGAATTTAATTGTTATTGGCTTAAATTACAAGACTACATTAATATTATTTCTTTTGTTTTTTTTTCAGTGGATGCACGTGATATATAGATAGACAGAGGTAGGAAACATGGATTTGGGCTCGGTGAGTTGGCGGGTTCGTTCATATTTGTGTATCATGGGCGGGGCCTGTTGCTAGGTGACTCTAATTAACATGTGTGCATTTACCGCTGGATGAAAGCCCATCAGATGTTAGGCCTGCAGGGACTCTAATTCATCACTCATTTCAAAAAAAAAAAATCCTCATAAAAAAAGAAAATATATATATGCGCGCCCACATATAAAACACAAACCATGTCAACGTTAGGATCCAAGCTAATACCACTTCCAAAGGAGGGAGATGTCATTGCTTATTAGTTTGCCTATACTTGAATTTTAATAAAATTATCAATAATTAAATATATTTTTTTTTTTACTGAAATTCTATTAGCATGTCTGTTGTTTGCCATGTTGTTCATCATCACTTGTCATGCAAGCTTCACCTTCCTGCTATGGAAATCACATGGAAAGGTACGGATTATTATAAAGGTTGAAATATTACGGAGACTAAAATGAAGGTAAAAGATTCATTTGCAAATAAATAATAAATAAATGTGAGGATATCAATAAAGAACTGTTAAAATTATTTAATGTTAAAAAAGGATTTGGATGGAATGGATGTATGTCAAAACTTGAACTTTTAATTCATCAACTGATTACGTTTGTTAGCTACAAGTCCTTATTTTATATTAAATTATTTTAGAGACTTTTCATTGACAATATTCATACTAACTCAAAAAAAAAAAAAAAACTGAGGTGAAGTAGTATAGAATACAACTTTCATGTTTTTTTTTTTTTTAACATTCTTGTGTTACTTGATCACTTATATGACAGTATAGATAAATTAAACATTATCTGATAAAAACGTGTTTGTGAAATTTTCATATTATCGTATTTGATTGGAGAAAACACCAAACATACACAAGTAGCTTATATAAAATGTGAAACGGAGATTTTTTAAAATGGTCATACGTGGCACATACGAGTTTTCCACAACGGCGCCTGATTCGTCAACCAACTTGTTTATCAAATATCAACGATTTAAGAAACAAACAAAGAAACAAACATGACTTAGCAAAATTCGCAATGAAAAGAGTTATCGTCCACGCCTCTGCTACAACGACGTAGATATTTCCATTCCGCTGATGAATTTTATCTTTGTTTTCGTTTCAAATTCATTATTTTTTATGGTCAAAAGGGGAAAAAAAATCGTTTTAGCCACCCCTCCACCCTCCTCCTTCTCTGTTTAAACTTCTGTCCCTCCCTCGTTCAGAAAAGAGACTCAGCTTAAAAATGTTATATCTTTGTTATGATTTTTGAGAAAGAAATAGGGTGATTTTAATTTAAAAGTTAACCACAACGATCTTAAAATGTAAAGATGATTGTTATAAAAAGACAATAAAAATCGGATGAGCGAAGTGTTTGTTTAATATAATTTCAATACATGTATTAGCAAGTTTTAATTAAAATGTAATAAATTCTAACTTTTAATCATAGCAAATAAATGCATAATTTAATTAAAAACAAAAGTATTTTAAAATTCATGTTTATTATATTATTTTTTGGGCGAATGTTTATTATATTGTTTTTATATTTTACAAACTTTGTCTCATCATAGTTAAAAACAGAGAGTTTTTTTTTTTTTTTTACCAGAATTAAAAACATAGAGTTAAATTACCCAATAATTGTTCGAAGGATAAAAGTGAAGGGTGAGATGAAACTGAGTGGCGTGGATGAAAGTCTAGAATTTAAATTTGTTGTCATGATAAAATAAATACAATAATGAGTTCATAGAAAAAATTTTCATTAGAAAAATATCTATCCGTTTGAAGAATTTAGCCATTCATCGATTATATTATTGAAATTTATATACGTTTTCATATTAATAATTTAACGAACATTATGAAAATTATATTCCAACATAAAGATTATATGAAAATTAATAATAAAAAAATAAATAATGTTGCGTTCATTTAAAAATCACGTTGCCTCAATGCTATGATGGCTATTAAACAAAATAAAAAAAGAAATGAAACGTGATGACGGCATATGATATTTGGACACGATATGTATATGATCCATTGATACTTTAACTTTTAAAAATATTGAATATAATATGTTTAGGATACATGCATATATGTAACTTATAAAACACACAAAAATATATGCATTCATATGTGCGTGTATATATTAAATTTATATTGTATATTAATATGAAAAATAGAATAACAAATAAATATAATATTTTTTTCAAGACATGAGAAACCTATTTTCATAGAAATTTTAATATTTTATTTTTAAAAAAATTAAAATATAATAAAAATAAAAAGATTAATGTGACAAACTCTAACAAAATTTAATTTCTTAAAAAATTGTCTCAAAACATACTTTAGGTTATCAGCTTCAAAGTATCAAATCATAGTTTAAAAGCATGTATTGAAACTAAAAATATTTTTTTTTGAAAAATTAGATTTCAATACTTTATATATACATATTGAAGAACCGATACAGATATATGTAAACCAACTTAAAATATCAATGGTTAAAGGATGATGGCGAGTAAGGGGGCATAAACAAAGGGCAAAATGGTCATCCACCTAGAATATTTAGGGTTAGTGTTGAGATTAAAACAAAATTCACTCCTTAAAAAGGAAAACGTGTCCCATTTTGAGACACTCTCCAGAAATGAACATCGAGAGGCAAGCGAGTCGACGGCTGTAAAAGTTCAGCGATGTTGATATCTAGTATCAACGGTGACGATCGCTCGTGAAGAAATGATGGGACAGGGTAGGGTGTTATGGTATATCATAGAGGGGTCACGCTGAGAAGGGAAAGAGATAGAGAAGTGCAGAGGGGGCGGACTAGAGCGCGACCCATCCATTCATCTGACATTCCTTTCTCTTCGGTCGACCATTTAAACGAAGTAACCTACCACCTCTGGTCCTCCCCTTCCCTCAATTCTTTTTCGGTGAAACTCTATCTCTCATTTCTATCTTTATCTTTTCTCTCTCTCACGATTTCTTGTTCGTTTTTCTTTTTCGTTGGATTAATTGATCGGATAATTTGGGGTCGGCTTCTGGTGAGTTTGTTTTGAAAGTCATGTTGCTTTTATCCTGCTCGTGGTGTTTCGTGGTTGGGGCACAAGCTTGCTTAAATTAGGTTTTCGAGCTTGCTTTTGGTTGTCTGATTCGTGTCTCTTATCGCTTGAATTTGACTATCTTCCTCTAGCTTGTCATTTTTACTGGATTGGTGCGCCTGGTGTTTGGTCTTATTACATATACTGTGATTTGTACGATTATGGTTACTGATTAATCGAACCTCTCTCTAGAGTCTGCATTCTAGATATCTTATTCTTTGACTAGTTATTTTTTCTTCCGGCTTTGATCGGTTCGTCCTCACACACTTTGACAAAGCTGAAATATGTTGTTATTTTCTTTTCTTCCGTCATTGATTGTGTTAAATTGCAAGCCCTCTGTTCCCCAGCTGCTGGACTTGAATTCTTCTATGCAATAGAGATTCTGAAATCAGACTCGTATTCAAGTAGATATTTTCTATGGTTTTCTGCTTCTTGATTTGTAGCTTGCTTAAGAGAGAAAAATACGTTATATGGAATGATTTCGAAGATTAATAAGTAGAACACAAGTCCCCCTCTTCTCTCCCACCACCACATACTTGACACGGTCCTGTATACTTTTATTCTGTTGCGATAATCTTAAAGATATCTTTTAGAGAGAAATAAGAACTAACTCTTGAATCCTCCATCAGGAACACCTTCGTTCATTTTAAACTTAATTTCTGTCACTTATCTTTATTGCGAATGCGAACATGGTTATAATTATTTGTTTGTTAAACTCTGTGGCTTTCATTCTTATCTGTTTCTTAGTGCATTTTGATACGTCAGCTTTCAAGCATGTCAATTGTCAGCTAACTCATTTCACCAACTACTGCAGCCAGCTATTCAAGAATCATGGGCAGGGTTTTGGCTCAGTCAGTTAATTTTCCTGGTATGGTGGCTGGGCAAAGGCAGGGTCAACATAAGGGATCGGGGAAATCAAGAAGATCAGTTAAAATGATGAGTGCTGCAATGTTGCCTGGGCTAAGAATTTCAAGTTTCTCTGGACTACGTACTCTTAATCCTTTGGATACTATGTTGAGACCTCAGCATGATTTTCATTCAAAGGTGTCAATTGCAACTTCTTCACGGCGAGCAAAGGCTAGAAGATGTGTACCCAAGGCCATGTTTGAGCGTTTCACAGAGAAAGCTATTAAAGTAATTATGCTGGCACAAGAGGAAGCAAGACGGCTTGGTCACAATTTTGTTGGAACTGAGCAGATTCTATTGGGTCTCATCGGTGAAGGCACTGGTATTGCTGCTAAGGTTCTAAAGTCCATGGGAATCAACCTTAAAGATGCACGTGTGGAAGTGGAGAAGATAATTGGAAGGGGTAGTGGATTTGTTGCAGTTGAGATTCCATTTACTCCTCGGGCAAAGCGTGTTTTGGAACTTTCACTTGAGGAAGCTCGCCAACTTGGTAAACATTTTGCTTACATTGTGATACGTTTTATATTTTCATGAATCATGATATATGTTACAAATGGAATTTTTTATCTTTGACTTGGAATTTTCTTCCTTTTGCTCATCTATTTAACTTAGCCCCATTTTCCTTATTTAATCATAATGGTATAAAATTTATTTATATTTGGTCCTGTGCATTTATTTAATTTACCTGTGAACTAGACTTAAATTCGGTTTCTTACACTCTTGCTCAGTTGTCGCTATCAAAATATGAAGTGTATAATTTTTCAATAATAATATGACAAGTGTATCATTTAATTGGTGAACCATATAGTGTGCCTGTAAAGGATATGTACATTATTGGATAATTATAAACTTGTAATGATTTAAATGGAAAATCATTTTTTTCTCTATGCATCTGCTTCCAAATGTGTCTTATTGTTGTTCATATTTATCTTTTGACTAGTCTTGCATTAAGCTGATTTATTGTTTAAACTTGAGTGAGGAGGCAATCTATGAGTCGCTGTTGACATGGATGACCATTATATTGATTGAAATTATAGTCTAGATTAGTATTTTGACTTAGCTTGCAGAACATCTGATACTTGTAAATTTCAGGTCACAATTATATTGGATCTGAGCACTTGCTTCTGGGTCTCCTTCGTGAGGGTGAAGGTGTGGCAGCACGTGTTCTTGAGAACCTGGGTGCTGAACCTACTAATATTCGCACACAGGTCAGTACCAAGTCTTTCATTTATTCTTCTTTTAACCAGCTGGGTATATTTTACACAAATCCTCAAGTTATTTGAAATTTTGTGCCAATCATCTAAATGTCCTCTGGCTTAGCCCAGGTTATTCGCATGGTTGGTGAAAGTGCAGACAGTGTAACTGCTACTGTTGGCCCTGGAAGCAGTAGCAACAAGATGCCAACTCTGGAGGAGTATGGTACCAATTTGACCAAGTTAGCAGAGGAGGTATATGACAGTTCCTAGTTTCTTTCATGATGGATGCTATATGATACTTCACTATGTAAAATCATTAATTTTCCCTTGGCCCCTTCCAGGGAAAATTGGACCCAGTTGTGGGAAGGCAGCCACAAATTGAACGTGTTACTCAAATTCTAGGTCGTCGTACTAAAAATAATCCTTGTCTTATTGGAGAACCTGGTGTGGGGAAGACAGCTATAGCTGAGGGTCTTGCTCAGAGGATTGCCAATGGTGATGTACCTGAAACCATTGAAGGAAAGAAGGTTAGTATAAGTAGGTTTATCTCTGTCAGTACATTTTTTTTTAACTTTTGTTTTTGTTCAATTGAGGGCAATTGATGTTCTCTTTATCTGTAAGATTTGACATATTAAGCTAGCTGGGTGTCTGTAAAGGAAATTTGAATTCACTTTCTTATTTTCAATTGTCTAATTCTACTGCTGTTTACGATGAGTGTTGCTTCATATTCTTGGTGTTTTTATGTTTAACGTACTTTTTGATCAGGCCTGAATCATGTGAAAGCTTTCTGTTCTCATATTTTCTTCTCATTTGGTTTTCTGGTTGAGATGTGCTACGACTTGGCAATTTCATGTCTCTCAGTCCTTTTGTTATCATTATATCAAAGTCATGGGCTATGATTGTGAAATATGTTGAGAAGAACAATACTCACTGCACGTGTCTTCTCGTTTATTATGTAGACTTTTTTAGGTAGTTTACATTTTGGTATCTTTCCCATTCTTTTTTTCCTAATATACTACTTTGTTCTGCATTATACAGGTTATAAACCCTTGATATGGGTCTACTTGTAGCTGGCACGAAATATCGTGGGGAATTTGAGGAGAGATTGAAGAAATTGATGGAGGAAATCAAAAAAGTGACGAGATAATACTTTTTTTATGATGAGTACACACTCTAATTGGAGCAGGAGCAGCTGAAGGAGCAATTGATGCTGCAAATATATTGAAACCAGCACTTGCAAGAGGTGAACTGCAGGTAAATTAGCTCTTGTCTTTCTATTGGTTGTGCCATTTGTGTACTACTCAGTTAAACCAGTGAGATATAAGTAGCATTGGTAGGGGCTGGATATCAATTATAATTCAGTTGTGCGGCCAACAATTGTCACTACTATGTGGCCAGGTTTAGATAATTGGTATGTAATCAATTGCTGTTAATTGCAATTGATTATGGAGGAGGACATTGGAGTCGAAAGGTTTTCGTCTGAGTAGAAGTAAGACGGAATATTTTATTGTAATTTGGTAAAGGACTATTCGAAAATAATTTGGAAGTGAAATTGGGAGATCAAATTATACCTCAAGTGAAAAAATTAGATATTTGGGAGCCATTATTCAAAATGATGGCGAAATCAGTGGAGATATTTCACATAGAATTCAAGCTGGGTGGTTTAATTGGAGAAAAGCTAAAGGAGTTATTTGTGACCGTAAGGTGCCTAATAAACTTAAAGGAAAGTTTTATCGTACTGCTATTAACCGGCAATGTTATATAGTAGTGAATGCTGGACTCTAACGGGACAGCAGAGCATAAAGTTGGAGTAGCAGAGATGAGAATGTTACGATGGATGTGCGGACATACACGTAAAGATAAAATTCGAAATGAGCAACATACGTGAAAAAGTGAGGGTGGCACCTATTGAGGAAAAAATGGTAGAAAATCGGTTGAGATGTTTGGGCATGTACAAAGAAGACCAAGGGAGGCACCAGTGAGAAGAGTGGAACATATAACTTTGAGTCCGATTAGAGAGGTAGAGGAAGGCCTAAGAAAAACTCTTGGAAGTTGTTGAACGTGATCTCTTAATTAATAATATTCTAAAAGCTTAATAAATGATAGAGCACAATGGCGTCTTGCATCCATGTAGCCGACCCCACCTAGTGGGATAAGGCTTGTTGTTGTTGTTGTTGTTGTATGTAATCAATTGCTGTTGTAATTTTAGACAGTTTGAATGTTAGACCGCAGAATGATGATATGCCTACTGTGGTAGAGTTTTTGTTGCGCTTTTTCCCTTCAAATCAAACAGATGTGGTAAAAAATTCTGTTACTGTTGTCTATAGTGGAGATGTACTGAAAAAATTGTCTGCTTATTATTTCTGCAGTGTATTGGAGCCACAACATTGGATGAATATAGGAAACACATTGAAAAAGATCCAGCCTTGGAGAGGCGATTCCAGCCAGTTAAAGTCCCAAACCAACAGTTGATGAGACTATACAAATTTTGAAAGGACTTAGAGAACGATATGAAATTCATCATAAGCTCCGCTATACTGATGAAGCCCTTGTAGCAGCTGCACAGCTGTCATACCAGTATATCAGGTATTTCATAGGCCATTTTTCTACATCTGATCTGCTCATTTTGCCTTTTCATTTATGCTGAAATGATCAATCGGACAAGATTCTCTGTTCAATGTGTCATGTTTGAAGTTTCCCCCCAAATTAATTGGGTTTTTATCAGCCTTTTGGAACAGCAGTGGTAAACCACTTTGATTTGTTTTGCATTGTTTATTTGGAGTTCTAAATAAGTTGTTTTGTATCCCTAGATGAACAGATGGTCCTTTTTAGATTCCTTTTGCTTTATTCTTACCCAAGTATTTTTTTTTTTAATAACTAAAACAATGCCATTGCCTACAGTGATCGGTTTCTGCCTGACAAAGCGATAGATTTGATTGATGAAGCTGGTTCCCGGGTCCGGCTTCAACATGCACAGGTATATTGTGCACCTACCCTTGTGTTATGTTTGGATTAGTGGGGATTTGGATCTGGCCCATTTCCATTCTTCGGATACATAAATTTGGATTAGAAATTTTTTTGATTACAATTCCTTTAGAATTTCAACTGCATAATCTACCCTAATTATTTCAAATCTCAACTATCATCTTTCAATACTATCCAAACACGTGGACAAGTCACACAAGTAGGATAACTCGTTCTTATCGGTGTGGAATTTTTTATGCTACTCAAATAAAGGATTTTAAATGTAAAATCCAAAGCTAAACCCATCTTTCCAAACTCCACCATAGCTTATTCTATTCAATGATTAAGCTAACTGACCTTGATATATGTACCTTCAGTTACCTGAAGAAGCAAGAGAGCTGGACAAGGAGGTCAGACAAATTGTGAAAGAGAAAGAAGAAGCTGTTCGCAACCAAGATTTTGAAAAGGTAATGTACTTAAATTGTGTAGTTCTGTCACGAAATAAATTTTCAGCATTGCCTTGATCTGATGAGATGTTATATTTTTAATCTAAGCAATGAAAGTAAGAGACTTAGTTTCACTGTCAGATAGTATGGGAGTTTATTTTTTATGAGTTTCTTAATAATTTAGAGGACAGTGTTCCAGTTTGTATCTTCTCTCAATGTACTTTTTACCCAATCAAATTTATAGGATTTTTAACCAAACTAAGTGAGCTGATGATACATGAATGTCTGTACAGGCTGGAGAGCTACGGGATAGAGAAATGGATCTCAAGGCCCAGATATCAGCACTTGTAGAGAAAGGTAAGGAGATGAGCAAGGCAGAGAGCGAGGCAGGAGATGAAGGTCCAGTTGTGACTGAAGTTGACATCCAACACATTGTATCCTCCTGGACTGGTATTCCTGTTGAGAAAGTCTCGACAGATGAATCTGATCGCCTTCTCAAGATGGAAGAGACCCTACACAAGCGAGTCATTGGTCAGGATGAAGCAGTAAAAGCCATTAGTCGTGCTATTCGCCGAGCCCGTGTTGGATTGAAGAATCCCAATCGTCCCATTGCCAGCTTCATCTTTTCTGGTCCAACAGGTGTGGGGAAGTCCGAGTTAGCAAAAGCATTGGCTGCATACTACTTTGGCTCTGAAGAAGCAATGATTCGACTTGATATGAGTGAATTTATGGAACGGCACACTGTCTCCAAGCTTATTGGTTCACCTCCCGGTTATGTTGGTTACACTGAAGGTGGTCAGCTGACTGAGGCAGTTCGTCGTCGGCCATACACTGTTGTACTCTTCGATGAGATTGAGAAAGCTCACCCAGATGTATTCAACATGATGCTTCAAATTCTGGAAGATGGAAGATTAACAGACAGTAAGGGCAGAACTGTGGACTTCAAGAACACGCTTCTTATAATGACATCAAATGTTGGAAGCAGCGTGATTGAGAAAGGAGGCCGCAGAATAGGATTTGACCTAGATTATGATGAGAAGGATAGTAGTTATAATCGTATCAAGAGCTTGGTGACTGAGGAGCTAAAACAGTACTTTAGACCAGAGTTTTTGAATAGATTGGATGAAATGATTGTTTTCAGGCAACTCACGAAGCTGGAAGTGAAGGAGATAGCTGACATAATGCTGAAGGAGGTGTTTGACAGACTGAAGGCCAAAGATATTGAGCTCCAAGTGACAGAAAGATTTAGGGACAGAGTGGTTGAGGAAGGTTACAATCCTAGTTATGGAGCCAGGCCATTAAGGAGAGCTATAATGCGGCTTTTGGAGGACAGCATGGCAGAGAAGATGCTTGCTAGAGAAATTAAAGAAGGCGACTCCGTTATAGTGGATGTCGATTCTGATGGTAATGTTATTGTCCTCAACGGTAGCAGTGGTGCCCCAGAACCCTTACCTGAGGCTGTTCCCGTATAAATATAAATTACATGGGCTTCTTAATGCTGCCTTTGCCAAGATGTCTGTATTTGTTTCATAACCCTAGACAGTTTTATTTGTCACTCAACTAAGAGCTATTTATTTTCTTCTGGCTGTTGAGGGGAGTCTGAGCATAGCCAATCAAGGAAAGCAGGGGAAAAGCTGTTGCATGCCATTGTTAGGGCTCGTAGTTTTTATTTGGTTAGTCCTCTAGTTCCTCATTAAGTTATTCTTGGTTTAAGAGTTAAAATCATTGTGAAATTTTATTATTTTTAGTTATAAATACACGAGGGCATGCTTTCGATCTTCAGCCGGGACTGTGTCATGTGATTAGTTTACATAATACCGGAGTTAGTTACCATAAATATAGTCTGTTTTATAGAAAGTCAGTCACAATCTCCACTGTCGTACACTTTCGACAAATTGAAGATCTGACCTCAAGCATGATTAATAACTAATTAATGCAAAACGTTCTGATCACAATAGGACACCAAAACTGCCAACCATCTTGTACCGTGTTTCTACATGATTCATCAGACAGCTCTCTTTTGAAGAGAGGACAGGAACAAGGAATGTTTCGTGACAAAAATATTGATGCCCCATTCCTTACTAGCGTTATTTCTATTTACTATTATTTAAAAATAATTAAGTTATTAATGACTGAATGAAATCAAAAATATAAGCCTGCCATCCACACCAGAATAAATGAAAAACAATGAAGTTTTTCGGAAAAACTTGTTAGTGGAGGAAAATTTTCTAAGGATAAGAGATTGACCTAGGATAAACATTCTACTCGGTTAATGCACGAAAGGTTCAGGAAATATCAAACTCATTTGGAGAAGCTTTTTATTTCCCATTTTCCTGCATCTTACAAAGAAGAATACGAAGAGAGAGCATCAAATTATGTCACAACATGGGGGTATCAATTATCGTTGATTGACAACTGAATGAGCCGGAAAAACAGTGAAAAGATAGAAGCTACGGTCTCCGTTCATCCATAATTGAATGAGACTGCCTCTGTTTAGGGCTGACGCTTCCACCACGACTAATCTTCAAAGCTGCCAAAGCTTTCTCAATCTCCATTTTCATGCCACTATCTACACTCCCTGATGATAGTCTTCTGTGCGATTTCTGCAGATGCAGCTTAAGAGAACTGCTGCTTAGTCCTACATTCTTTCCACAGATAGGGCAAATTTTCATCGTCGGTTTCCTTTGCTGCCACACCATGGACATTTTTCCATGCAGTTTCTGATCCAGTTCCATTAAGATCTTCGCAAAACCATCGTTCGGCTGAGCTCGCCGGTGGACCCGTTTCATTGCATTCCATGCTTCAAGTAAGGTGCATTTCCTGCATCACAAAGGCTTCAGTTTCAAAACTCCACCAGAAGTCACTACCTGTACTTCTCTCACAATTATTGATTATTGATGACTATAAATAAGATAATTATCAATTCCTTTCATCTCAATAAAATTCAGTGGCAAAAAAAAAAAAAAAAATTTCTACCTGGTAATATACTTGGTCCTTTAGTAAGCTTAGTCCGGTTACTTTTAACAACAAAGGCACCGATTTAATTGGTTTTAATGGATTGGTGATAGGACCCATGTGACCAACAGCGCTTGATCAAAACAACGGGAGAGTGAGGTCTTAGGTCTTACCCCTTAACCAGGATTGCTTTCAGCATGTAGTCATTTTCCAATGGTGGTCAGGCGTTTATTTGATCAGTTATGCAGTTTGCTTCATAGATAGATGTAGGGAAGTCTCAGTCAGAATACTTGAATTCCTTTTGCCTTTGTATTGGAGATTCTGCTTTGGTTTATTAATGTTGGTATTTTCTGATTCTGGCACTAATTTCGTCTAATAAAAAAATTATTTAACTCATCTTTAAAAATCAGTACCTAACTGCTGGCTCCATAGGCCATAGCAATGTTAGTATCAGTTTTTAATAAACGATGTAGAATCTATATTCTGACTTACTTCCTGAGCATTAAGTAAGCAAGGACCAATGTAACGCTTCTGCTTTTCCCTTCAAAGCAATGGACTAAAATTCTATGACCTGCTTCCTCAACATAACTTATTAGATCACAAGCTTCTTCAAATATGCTATTAATGTTAGAATCTTCGTCATCGCATACCTGTTCAAGTGGGAGAGCAAACAGAAATTATATGAATACATATTCCTGGAAAAAATACTGTATGTTGGATATCTCATTAAACAGAATAGGATTTTACAGACATGAAAAACAAAGTAGTAAACCAAATTGAGAAGTACATATATCCCATGATTAAGCCAAAAAAAAAATGCCGAAGCTGGCCTTAGCAAGTAGAAAATTTTTTAGCATATAGCTATGCCAAAGACTTGGAGTCCAGGTACTTTATCAGACATGGGAATCAAAATTTAGAATGATTGTGACTACTGAGAGAAATTAGGCTAAGCTTACGCAAATAAGAAAGAGAGAATAGTTGGAAAAGAAAAGAGAAAATAACATGACTTACGAAGAAATTTTTGTATGCAAATAGATCAGGAAATTGAGAATCTGATTGTCCTATTTCATTCGTGCACAAACACATAATATGTGTGATTCCCAATTGTTGAAGTGTGTACAAAGACCTTGCAGCGAGTGCTCCACCTATGAACAGATTATTTGCAACACGGGATGGCTTCTCTGAATTTGCAGCCTCAGATATCAATGCAATTCGCTCAAGAATATGCTCAAGTCTGACCTGAATGTAACAGGGGCAGATCCTTTGTGTGAATGAAAAGAATCCCAAAATATTTTGTTAGGTAGGGTCAAAGTGGAAGATAGAAACCTTCAGTTCGTAAGCATCAATGACACAGTAATTATCACTACCCTCAAAAAATCCTGTATTGAAATTGTTTTCCTGGCACAGCCTGACAGCATCATTTTTAAGCATTTCATTCCACTGTTCTAATTCTCTGTTAGACTCTGCATCGACCTGGAAATTATGATAGGGTGTAAAATACAAGGTAAAAACGATGTTCCATATGGAAAATACAGAGCTAGTTTACAATGTTACTTTCTTATCAACCAATTACTGAGACAAAGGATGGTTGAACACAAGCAACAGGAGAAGAAATTGCTGGCAAAAATTTAACTGAAAACAGTTGGGCCCTTTTGCTTTCAAGCTGTCTGCAGCTTTGGAGCGTTTGCTTGCTGCTGGCTTTCAAGCCTACGTTTCCACATTTCCCAATGTTTTAATCATTGGAGACCTTCCAGTATAACATAAGTACAACATATGAACAACGAGAAATCAGACATAAACTGAATGGGTTAATCCACTTGTTTCCTAAACAAAACAAAACAAAACAAAAAAAAAAAAAAAAACCACTTCATCTGATTCATCAAAATCCGTACTTTTTCTTAAGAAACCAATGAAAGCATTTCCTGGTCAGAATCATAAGCATTGTCCGCTGGAGTCAATTTTGTGTTAATAGAATTGAAATAAAAAAGTCTCATAATGAATAGAGAAACAAATACGCCATTGACTGCTTGCTTCTTCCATTTTTTGGGTAAAAATTTGACCGCTTGTTTACGATATACTGAAAAATACCATCAAACCAAACATTTAGACAATTCTTCCAGCAATACCACAACCATGGGACTAGCATACAAGGTTGATACTAACAATACCAACCTTTGCAAACTTATGGAAGTCACGGAGCTTCGCCGTCAAGCGGAGACTTCGTAGTGGTTCCCCGCTTCCTTTACAAAACTTTCCATGCCAACCCTCTCTCGTCAAGGCAGAAAATTCAGAATCATCTCTACTGCCAGAACAGGATGCCCTTTGATATGTTTTCTGTAGTTCTGAATCACAATCTGGAAGGTTATCATTAACAGATCTCTCTTTACTTGATGGAGAGGAACAGTTACCACCTCCAGCTGCCTGTGAAGTGGTGTCAGGTGAAACCAATGAATCATATTTGTCAAATTCCCCCGTTGATAATTTGCTCATAATGTTCATAAATGATCTTAACGAGCTATCAAGCTTCTGGTGAAGTGTTAATAGGAAGATATGAAATCCCTGCAGATCCCTAAGAGCGGCACGAAAACCAGTACGGAATGCATGAACTGCTGATGTCATGTCATTTGAATGAACATCAGTTGTTGAATTTGGGACTTCTGGCAAAGGAGATCCTAATTTACCTCCAGTTATATCATGCAAGAGGTTGGAGGCAAACTCAGAACTATTGAGCACTAACTCAACCAGTTTAGGATAAATAGCTTGATCTATTGCACGTTTACCAGCAGGGGGTCGGCGGGGAACACCAGAATCAATAGCCACAATGTTTAAGTCAGTAAAGAGTGCTTCACTTGATGTGTAGCTTTGAAGGCTTATGTTAGACAATCTTGGTGATTCGGCCATCTCTGAAATATCAGAAACCTGTGATACCAGTCCAGGGTTATGAGAACTCAATCTGCTATCTGATGAAGTTGACCTTCTTTCTTTTTGAAGTGTCCTGATCACCCTTGGTCTATATAGATGCATTGCAGAATCAAAAGCTTCCTCTAGTGTATCAGTATTCGCAGAGATAACCTTTTCAGTCAACAACAAATTTGCAGAATTCCCACGCCATCTAAGCTCACGGCAGGGGAGCCTATCTTCATTTCGGATAACAAGGTCTAGCATCAACACCTTGCCAAGAGCTGCTGATGTTCTTTCTACTGACTCTTGGTACTCGAATGCACTAGAACTTTCAAGTAAAGGTGACCCATGCACATAGCTGCAAGAAGATGCTGAATCCTTAGAACAACCAGTTTAAAGTTATCTTGAAGAAGAGATTAAAGGACATCATGTTAGCTCAGTATTGATTTCCCAGGAAATAGCCATGGTGGATTTGGTTTAGCTATGTGAACTTCATGAATTGTAATGTCAGCACAAGAACATCCTATCAACAAAACAGTTTCGTTTCACTAACTGTAGTCCTGTAAACTAATCTCCACCTATATTTCACACGGACACGCAGAAGAGTGCAGAAGAAACAGTTAATTATTTCTTGGTGATTCCCAGAAAACGTTGTCATTCAATATCAACTCATATCTGAACAAGAGGGGCAAACACAACTACCAAGAAAGAAATTTTCTCCATCAGACAAATAAATAAGATTTTTCTAAATGAGAAGAATCCATCTATATCAAAGATTAACAGTAGGCACGCCAATACTCTGTAAAACATTCCTGTACATCGGGTGTATTGAAATTAAGTGAAAAACTCTGCAAGTGACAAATTAGCCACGCCTACTCCCTTTATGCTAGAATGAATGAAATAGGCAAAGTAAGCAAAAATATTTACATGGTTACATTATGAGACCTAACTGTACCCAGATTTGGATCATACCCCATAAAAAAGAGGCATCGGCTCAGCTCAAGTGCTTCCAAAAGCTCTGTGCATGTCATGTTACCAGCTTCATCTCCTTCAGAATCAGCTGCAGCTCTTGCATTTTCTGCTGCATCCTTTATTTGGAGCCATTCAAGACTAGTATTATGAATCACTCTACCCTGCATTTTCCAAGTAATAGAAGAGAATGAATCTGGTATGGCCTGATAGCTGAGGTGTGCTGATGAAGTCAAGGGCACACCTGTGGGGTTCGAACTCCCAACCACTTGGCAAATTCACAATCAAGACGTTCAGATTGTGTTGCCATTCTTGTTGATGATATCTTTATAACAGCTGCTGCCTCCTTTGGAAGAGTATCATCATTTCCAAAGTGACGGAAAAAGGCGAAGAAGACAACTCCCCCAGAATGTACAGTTACCTACGCGCACGCAACTGAGGAGAAATTGAGGTAGAAATTAAGATATTAAAAAGTTCACACATTTTTTTCTCTAATTTGGAATTTCGAAAAAAGGTCAATATGATATTTTCCCAAAACGTAATCATATTTATTGAAAATGCTGCTGACACGTGGATAAATAAAAGGGTAGGCATTAATGCCAAACACTTAAGCACCTGGTGGAAATATTGAACAAAGCTTCTATTATAATTTGAACAGTTACGAACATGTTCAGAATCATACTCTCCCAATATATGTCACGCTGGGTTAAGGTAAAAATAGTAGGATCGAGTTATACTTGAATAAATGAAGCTGAATGAAAGGTTGGAAAAGGATATCGATATGAAGCACGCATTTTGGCCTCTATATACCTAGTTTTGCACATAAACCAGTATAGAAGATGACGAACCTCAAGAGGTTTGTTCATGTCGTCCTCAGAATAGTCATTGCTGCTGCTGTATTCAACATGATGCACTGAAGATAGCCTATCCCAGGAAGAGGAGCTTGATTCAACATCCAGCATGGCAGCTTTACCAAGCCTTTCTGACAAATTGATTTCTGTTGTTTCCTCATGAAGGGTATCACATTTTGCTTCTCCAGGGCTGAGCAAAGAGATTAGCATAACAAGGTCACTTTTGAAAAAACATTACACTTGTACTGCCTCAGGGCCTATTTATAATAACTTGTTTTTTATAAATAGGCCTGGAGACAGTACCTTGGCTGCATGCACCTCACCACACCCCCCCCCAAAAAAAAAAAAAAAAAAAAATCACTCCATTCGAAAGTAGTAGCTGGAAGCTGATTTGTTTGTCGAAAGAAACAATACAAAATAGAAGGCATTATCAAGTAGTTCTGTTTACTTCCATGTATCAGTGAAAACAAATTTTATGATCACGATTACCTGATAAAATGTATATTAAAGAAACAGAAACTCACAATATAACACTACAGAAAATATGTAATGAGCAAGGGGAGGGGAATTAGGAAGAAAGAGAGTAACCTAGAAGCAGGCATAGTGTCAAGTGGCCTCGTATGGCGGTGGGGCGAGCCAGAGGAGCGATACATGGCGGTTCTTTTGCGGACCAAGTCCAGCCATTCGGTGAAGCTAATGGCAGGCCCTGACGTGATATCTCCCAACATAAACAGCACCTGCATTGCCCCAACACAAACCACCCCCCCCCCACCCCAAAAAAAAAAAAACCATGTGAGCTCCAAATTTAAAGAAGCGTAGACGTGCAAAAGCACAGATACGTGACAAGACACGTCACGAATTCAACAAAGCAACAAAATACAGTGTATTCAAATTGATTTAAACTTTCGTGTTGTATCTGATGTGTCCATTGGAGTGGGATGCTTCGTATAAGCCCAAAAAAGAAAAGGAAGGGGGGCCGTAGATGTTGGAGAATCGAAGTCAGCTGAGTGAGATGCAGACCCGATCGGAAGCGTCAAGAGGAAATGTGATCTTAGGCTCCTCTTCTTCGTCACTGCCCTGCAAATCCCGCACATGATAAGCAAAAGACGATACAGAATCACATTACAGGCAGGATGATGGTATTTAATTGATCGATGTGATATGCTCAAGCTACATTCATGTGATTATATATATCATTGGCGTCGTCATTGTTGCTTCTCTTTACGTATCTTTGTATAGCCAGTCATAGATGAAAGGGAAGGTTAAGGTGGCCGGTGTAAACCTGCTTTTGCTCTTTTTGGCATTTGCTGCACACACAGTCGATTTGATGGTGAGAGATGAGAATATTGCACGGAATAGAAGCCAAAAAAGTTGGCTCAATTTAAATTTAGAGACCACGAGGTAGAGCAAGAATCGGTAAGATTTTCGCTCCTCCGAAATGAATACGTCCACTATTCACAATGCAAGGTTTGGATTTAGCAGTAACACCCTGAAGTTCAGGGCTGAACTAATTAAAAGCTTTTAATTTCGTCTAGGACGATGACGATCTCAAATGATGTATATCTAAGCTTTGTATTATGAATAGCAATCAAATTCGAAATATTAATATAAACAGAACTTTATACGATGTCTTGTTTTTTATAAACAAAATAATAAATTTCAAAAAATATTTATGATATATTTTTTAAGTTGCCCTTAAATAAATGATAACATTATTAAATTAGAGAAAAAATGGAGTAAGGATTAATGGTGAAAATATTTTAATCTAAATTTTTTAACTTCATATATAAGTATTAGAATTAAATAATATTTTTAATTGCATGAATTAATTTAAATTTTCACAGGAGTTTGTAGCTTCCTTATCTTAGGTAATATGTTGAGCTAATGTTAATGCTTCTTTCTGCAGGGAAAGGATGCAAAGTCGGTGGGTGGGTTGGCCAAAAAAGTCGGTGGGTGGTGAATAGATGGGGAAGTTTGTATTTTGGGTTAAGCCTTTGGAGTGGGATGGCATAGATTCAAAATTTGTTTGCCAAAATTAATGGGAATTGAGTCTAGCCAAAAATAATCAAAATTTGAATTTTCATTGAAAGATATATTTGAATTTTAATGCTTGATGGTATCTCTAATATGATTGCTTCCTATAGTGCAAAATAAAAAAAAAAATTGTATCCCAAAGTAAGGTAATAATGGTAAGCCAATAACAATGTATGCATATGCATTATCTTGGAAAAAATTGTCTTCATTCAATTATCTATTCTCTAGCATTTCATCACCAACTTTAAGCAACAACGCATGTGTAATATTAGACGCGAACAGAGTACGAAGGCTAAAAGGGATAAGCTGATGGACAGTTCTACAAAGTGAAAGTGAGATGTCTTTCAAAAAGATTGAAGAAAACAGAAAAATGTTGTATGTAACAGTTGATGGCAGAAAGGGAAAGCACAATCAAAGGTGTGGCTGGAAGCAGAGAGCTCGTGTGCGTACGATACATATGAAAGCCAGAAATAGTCACCTGAAGGTGACTCTTGGATGAAGATGAGTGAGGTTCTTCACTTTTGGAGTGTTCAGAGATCAGAATCCAGAGCATGTTTTATACTATTTCTTGGGAGCGTGCTTGATGGAGGACAAGTGTTATAACATGTTTCATATTCCAAATGATATAACTAGTCCCCTCCATGTTCTGTCATGGATGGCACGTTATTCCCTTTGCATTTGACACTGATTGTGCTTGGAGATTCTGAGGTCTGACTTGAAGCTTCATACCAATCTTCTACTGATACTGACGTAGATATACAATGACTAATGCACAGTTCAGCTTCATGATCGTCCTGATAAAAGCCGAAGTCTTGTATATACATTCACAAAAGCAAAGGATTACTACCATCAAACTTCAAGCATCGTAGTTATAAAAAATTGGGAGAATAGCAGTAAAGGATCTGGAAGCAATTTAATAAAAAAATTTCTAATAAGTAAATATTAACAATTAACAAGTGAAGTTCTTGTTTTAATAAATATCCAATCTCTCTAAATTCTTGTTAAATATTAAATTCTTTAAGAGATACTAATATTCTGCCTAGAAAATTTGTAAATTTCCAACTTCTAAATCATACAAGTTTCAAATGAATTTACAACAATTTGATTGATTATGTGCGCGGAAGGGAGAAAATGATATCACGTTATTTTGTCTGAACGATGCATTATTACATGTGACAGCCCAACAAGCAAACAAGCAAGCCCTTGTAACAACACATAACGCCTATTGGAGGAGGAAAGTGAAGAAGAAAAACTCACTTCTTTACATTCTTGCTTTGACATACTGCACAGTTAACACATTACTTGGTAATAATTAATAACTATGAAACGACTGCCTTAATTACAATCTCAAGCTTAAGATCAGAGAAACACTTAAACATTAACAGAGTGTCACAAAATATCAGCAGGTAGAGGCCTGCCTTCCAAGAATGACTTGAACAGCGTCAGCGATCTCTCAGGCTGCGAAAAAGGAGCTTCATGGGAAGCACCTCTTATGGTTGCAAATGCCAGCTTATTATCCCCATAAACTTGAGTCCACCCTCCAACCTAACCCCATAGTGTTAACTTATGCATTAGTTTTGCTTTGTGTTGAGTACAAAATGTGCGTAATAAAGAGCATAGTGGAATCATAATATCAGTTTATAGTATCATAAAATGTGGGATAACAATGAACCAAACGTCTCTTGATTGAAACTCAAGTATGTACCTGTTGACCTTCGAACCATACTCTGTAAGGAACAGTAGTATTCAGTGCCAATTGCCTTGCTAGTTTCTGAACCAAGGTACGGCTACCAGTTAGTGGAATTACAGAATCTTGATCTCCACTGTAGTCACAAAATGAAAGACATGATCATGTTTAGCTGTAAAGCGTACGACAAGATCTGTAAGAAGAAAAGAAAGAGCAGTTATTTTTAGTTACCTGTAAATTAAGACCTGAACTCCAGCTTTGACCAGTGACCCAACAAGAGGGAGTGTAGCTACTTCCAGGTTGAGCATATCGTAGTCCAGGATGCTGTTGAATGAGCATATTGAATCATGTATTTATTAGAAAAGTGAAAACCAAGGCAAGATTTTTAGCTGAGAAATTAAAGAGATTACTTGCTGCAGACATCCCACTTTCGAACTCCAACAAGTTTGGCATGAAGTGCCTCCTGAACATCCCTTCGGTTCAAGTAATTTGTAACTTTATCATCAACGCATACGTCTATCCTCTCACTTGTTTGCTGTGAAAACAAAAAAGGCTAAATCTTAAATCATAGTGAACAAGCCAGTTTGCAGAGAAAGTGTGGGAGAGAAGACTCACTTGTGTTTGAGGACAGATGACCTTGGTCTGTGATAGAACTGAGGAAATGCAGACATCAAGCGTCACATCGTATTTGTCCACGAATTTACTCGTTTCTGTGCTTACTTGGCTCATGACCTTTGAACAAAGAGGCGAGACTGAGTCTCTGTAGTACTCGCTAACGTACCGAGAATAATTACACTCTCTGGTGAACATTTTGTACGTTGAATCTGATATCAATCCATGAGACCAGAAGAATTCGGCCCTTGAGTTGAAGTCTGTGGCGTATTCTAGAACCGGATTACCCAACTGCAAAAACAAATAACCATTTTCGCATTAGCGTTGTCCAAGTTTCAAGTCCAAATAGTTCAAGCCTATGTTACTTACAGCTATGCCTTTAAGGTTAAATATCTTTTCCTTCTTGTTAAGGTCAATCATGAGTTTTGCAAGTTGAGGAACATAATGCCCTAATATTGAGAAAGAAAAATGTTAAGAAAACATTTGGAAATTGGAATTAGAATTCCAAAAATGATCGTTGGAAGTAACAGAGGTACCTGCGTAACTTTCCCCAGTAAGAAACAAATCTCTCTGCCTGTATTGAGGGAACTTGTTGAGCCAGAGCTTCAGAAACATGAGATTGTCCCTGGCTAAAGAAATCAAGAACACTGCTTCAGATGACAAAATAATGACTGTTTCGAGTACACTAGGACTGTATTCTTGAAATAAATAGTACATAATTTCTAATGCTACCATTGGGATTAACAGGAAAAATAATAATGGAAAGCGCCAAAGAAAAAGTTGAGAGGAATTTCGTCATTAAACACTGTCTTGTCTCTCTAACTTTTCATACTGAATGTGCCTTTGTCCACAGATGCTAAGATTAGAAAAGGAGCTTTTCTACAGAGAAACCTTAATTGTGCCAAAAGACGGGAAAAGGTTTCTAAAGTAATTAACATTAGCTGAAGAAGATACCAGTTTCCTTATCGTCCACTGTCATGTAAGATCCGTCTTTAGCATAAGAAAATCCCACACCAATTGGTGTCTCCAAATATAGCATGTTTGCCTCTAAAACACCAAATAAAGCAACCCGATGAGAAAATGAAATAATTTTGGCCCATCTTTCCGTCAAAATGAAAAATGGGATACCATAACAGAGTACCTTTGTTCCAGCTGTAATCATTCTCAATCAGAACTTCACCATTTGGTCTAAAGGGTCCATTTTCAGAGAATGCTCCAACCCCAAGTGAAGAGCAGCCAGGTCCTGCGTAAAAGAGGAATCAGCTCACTCACACATTGTCTGAACATTTTTCAATTAAAAATTCTGGTCATCTGAGAGATTCCCGACCTCCATTGAGCCAAAGAACAAGAGGCTTAGAAGCAGGATAAGTTTCGGATTCAACAAAGTAGTAGAACAAAGCTTTATGTTTCTTGTCATCAACCGTGACATATCCTGAGTAATGTTGGAAACGTACGTGGGGTTGTCCGGGAAGCCGTAGAATCCTATCTGGGTGAGACGAGAGAGAGAAGACGGGCATACTTAAGCTCAAATGAAGCAACACTAGAGCCATAGCTATGGTATTCGATGCTGTGAAGTCCATTGTTTCACGAAAGAAGAGAGGAGAAAGTGAGGGAAATAGGCGACAAAGCAAGAGATCAGACGAAGTATTTAAAATAGCAGCGAGAAGCAGGGGCATTGGGTTGAGACTTGACTTGAAGTATTTAAAATAGCAGTGAGAGTGTGGGGGCCAGTTCTAGGTGGCTGGACCTTCTCTATTCTGATTATCATTATAGTTTTAGCTTTTTGGTTGCAGGCCTGAAAATGGTGAAATTGGTGTGGAAAGAGATGTGAGAGAGGTATGTCCCGTGTGCTGGGTCTGTTACTCTGTTTGTCCACATCCATCATTATTTTTTCTTGATTATAGCAAAATTGTCCCTGAATTTCATTAAACATAGTAATTATTTAGTGTTTAACTCTATACTTTTTTATGCAATTTTTTTAAAAAAATATACTGAGGAAGGCAGGCTGAGTCAGCATGCAAGTTGGTGATATGAAAACGAAATGAGGTATAAGCTGCCGCTGCCACTGAAGGATCCTGAAAATATTCTCAGAATTACGGAGCATAGATCCATTTTTTTTCATATGTGCTTTTTTCCCCTGCTGATGCACCAACCACAGTTACCTTGTATCCCCCTTTTTTTATAAGCAAATACCTTGTATCCCCTTTGACTACACAAAACAGGGGGGAATATGTCTTCCTTTGAAAATGGCTTTACAGCATTAGCTTTTCTTTCCTCAGAAAATGTGTCAAAACTCAAAATGGCTACTTAAAAGGATTTTTAAAATGTGAAGCTGGATGTTGTATTAAAAACACTGCGCCTGTGAGAGAGAGAAAGAGTACTTGATACTTGATAGGATCTCGGAATGGAGGGTGTAAAGAGAGATGGACAGTTATATTTGCGATTTTCCAAAAAATTTGTTTGATTGATCAACTTTTCTTGTTCTACAAGTACGAGTAAGATCTGCTTACTGACAGTGGGTTCAGTGTGAAGATTCCAAGCAAAATAGAGCGATCCTACTTCCCTGTATTTTAAAAATTGAAATACATTAGTGACTTGTCAGGTACGCTTGACAAATCTAAAGGTTACTCAATTGCTTCATTGACCTTAGGAAATTTTTATTGTTCATTTATATATAAAAGACCTTCCCAGTTTCCCTTCTTTTATTTACTTTCATTCAAAGAATCTTTAATGCCTGAGAATTGAATATGATATGTGGTCAAGGTTTTCTGTAGGACCACAACATAGTGCTTCTAAAAGAACCAAATGCGGAGGCTTTTAGTGAAAATTTAGTTCCCACCTCTTAATTAACTTTTTGCTCGTGGTGGTTAAAGACTTTTCTTTCCGTTCTTATGTTGGGATGGACTTCTTCTCTTTGACCACTTGTGAAAAGCCTTTTCTATTTCAATAATTATGGTGTGACACCTTTGCTTCTTTTCTTCTAAGAAAACCCTTTTGTCCCATGATACAAAAAAGCTTATAACTTTAGGATCTATCTAATCTTATTAAAAAGTATATTAGTATTTTCAAGGTGGCCGGCTCTTTCTGTGTGCTTTAATATTTTTCATATTTGAATTTTGTTGGGATAATTCATACAAACATTACTCTTCCTTTTATTTTCAAGGAATATACATGTAAAACTTACATATATTTTTTTATTTCCAAATTTATATTTTTTCTGAAACAAAAAAAAATAAATTATAATAATATTATTTCTATTTTAAAATATATACAAATCCATCGGCTAAGGAGGACTAAACATAATTTTCACAGTGCTTGTTGTTTTACATGCACTTAAAATTAATTCAATTTTTTTTAACAAAAGAGAATAAAATGTTATGTAACCGTAGTAAAATTCACAATACTATGGATTTCCATAAACTTTTCTTCAAAAACCATGTAAACTTTAAAAATAAAAATTCATATTAACCTAAGCTTTTTTTCCTGTAAATATGCGTGTATGTATATAATCAGTGTAAAAATTAAATATATATCTGGAAATATAACATTTGCATGAAGATTAACCGCATTATTCAATATTCAATGCTTATAAATCAAATTACAAGGCTAGGGTGAATGATAGACAAGTGCATTGACGTCAATAATTGATGGGGCGAGGACTTAAAATGTTGAACACAGCCACCAGAGAGTACGCAACAAAACTCAATTTGCTTTAGCGGACAAACTCACATCAGAACCACATGGAGATGCGAATGGAGGCACATGTTCCCCACAGTGCCTTCAAGCCCCTCCACGCCACTCACTGATCATCACTTTTACAGTTCACACCTTCCACATAATAGCTGTATTTAACTCTGTTCTTGTCACCAAATACCCCAATTTATGGATGCTTATGTTCGGGCTTTCATTCCCATGGACCCAATCTGAAGAAAACCAGACGTCATTCTCATATCATTCATTTACTATTGTAAATGGACCACCCTGTGTCTAACCGTATGAAGATAGATTTGTATATAAAAGTGTAGGTAGGGTGTGATTTTTTTCGTGGCTTGAGGATGAGAAGGAAAAGTTTGAGATGAAAGAGTGCGGATAAACCAACCAACAAACAAACAAGAAGAGGACAAATCTGAGGATATTGTATGGTGGGTTCTGTTGTTGTATGTGCTGCTCAAAGGAGTGGGAAAGCAGATGAATGGACCCTACGCTGCAAGCTTTTTCAAAAGGGCTTCAGGTTTTTCATCATTAGCTGCACTACTCTCACTGATTTCTTGGTATCCCTCTTTATTCTCTTCCATATGATATTGCCCCCTTGTACCCAAATTTCAATTCTGGAACGACGAATAGGCATCTTCTCTTTTTTTTTTTTTTTTTCCTTCTTGGCATTCTTCTTCGTCTGACAAGATGTTTTGTTTTGCTCTAGCCAATTTTTCAAAAAATCATGTAATAAAGGAAAACAAACAAAATAAAATCCATTGCCGACGTCAGTATCCTGTGCCTAGGATTTACTACTAAATACTATCCGTTGATGCAAACATAGTAGTCATTCAAGAGTTAATGTGCAAGGAAACAAATTTGCAAAAAAAAAAAAAACAGAGAGAGAAGAAGAAGAAGAAATAATTATGATAATAAAAAACGAAAGATTAGAGCATGAAATAATTTCTGAAGGTAAAGATCTTATTTACCCCATGATGACAAAAGGGACGAGCGGTTTTAAGTTTAGAGAAAGAGAGAGCATCAGGGTTGGAAAATGTGAGGGAGAGTGATAGAGAAGCGTATACTAAGCTTGCTTTTGGAAGCTTGTGAGAGGAGCAGAGGGGATGCCTTTTTGGTTTCTTTTGCAAACCATCTTTTATGCGGAGAGGGCCTCGTTCAAGATAGACGAATTAGAAAAAGGAGAGTGGAGAAAAGGTGATCCGCTTTTAGTAATAAAATAAGGAAGCATCCCTGCTTTTCATGATCAAGGGGTTGCAATGCGAGTAGCCACTAACAGTAGTGTGATGTCCATTTCAATGGGGTTGGTTGGCTTGCTAAAAGGGCTTAACTTTTAACATAAACAAAACCGCGCGTGATTCAGCACCATACCATACCATACCATTACCAACTGAGTATATATCCAGATTTTCTGCAGCGCCCACAGTCACGCTCCTTATGAATTTTGAGGCCTAAAGGCATGGGTTCTTCTATTAATTAATTGGCATTTCATCATCATTATTGTTAATTGTTATTGCTAGTGCCTGGGAGAGGGTTCCATAATATATCCACTTGTGAAGCACAGTATGAATGCTGAGACGGTTCGTGCTTTGCGATGCACGATTCTGACATCACTACAAGTATATGGCTGCCTTCTAATTAAATGTTAGATCTACCTTGTAGTGCTTAATAAAAATTACCTACTTAAATATTTTAATTGAGAAATACGAATAAATGTGCCAAATTTTTTTTTTTTTTTGTTCTCAATGAATGGGTTTTTCTTTCGACAAAAGAAAGAGAGTGTAGAGCTGGAAATGAGAAGGGATGTGTGTGTGTGTGTGTGTGTGTAATTCGGCTTTTTTTCCCTGGCGACAAACAAATCTAATTCGTCAACCTATAAGATTGGGAGCATAAAAAAGCTATAAAAGGAAGACGGGGCTAGACTGCAGGGTCACCAGTTCACTGCAGCTCACCATTCACAACTAGCGTAGGACCGTTCCATTACATGCGTGATCCATGATTCTGGAGTAGGATCCAGGTCTGAGCATCCTTAGGCCAGAGAATTACACGCTATTCAAATTCACGTTCAAAACCCTACGTAGGTTTCTTCCCTTTTCTCTCGATCAAAAGAAAAAAACGCGCGAGCCCCCCTCCTTCGAATAGCCAAAAATGTCCTTTCATGATTATATTTGTTGGTACTTTCCAGCTCAAATTAAAAATTGCAAGGAAATTTTAGTTTTTCAAAGGTTATTATTTAGGAAACGCAGCGATTGCAGTTCAGCACCATAAAGCACTTTAAGTGAAAAATTGTGATTATATTGTCCAATTTGCTGTTTCATTTCTAGGTTGGAAAAAAAAAAAAAAAATCTGTCCAGGTAGGAAGTTGATACCAAGATAACTTAGACTAACGGAACACACAAATACATTAAACCGGAAAAACAATAATGGCCGCCGGCCGCCGGCTGCCATACTTGTGATTTTTTTTTTCAATATACAACAAACTTGTGAAATTTTCATCGCACAACAAACTGATTGGACTTCTAGAAGCGCAAAATTAAACAAAAAGAATCATAATATATATTCAGTTTCAAAAATACAATCAGCAACGTCTCTCTTGTAATGTACCCGTTCTTGCTTTCTTTGTATGCGATCCAAATATAAAGGTGAGTGACAACAGTGTGCAGGAAGCAGGTGGCAAAACGCATATACATATGGAAAAAAGAATCAATCAACAAATAAAAGCTACCAAAATCACCATGAGGCTTCCGGCTCCGCAGCAGGCTTATGATTAGCAACTGTGGATCCTGGAAGCTGATCAATTTCTTTTCGAGATGCTTCCCAGAGCTGCTGTTCTATCCCCAGCTTTCTCAGCTCAAACAAGCCTCGCTCGACTGTCATAAACAATGAAGTGAACTTACAAGTTCATAAACAAATATAAGAACATCTTTAACCCATCCATTTGAGTTTAAATTGGAGCATGACAAACGTAGCCAAAATAAGTAAAATTCCACTGCCCGTAGATTTCATAAATAGTCAGCAATCCAGCAACCAATATCAGCAGTTATGTTTTTTCGTTGGACTCCGTTGCACAAGTAGGATAAATTATGGTCCCCGATATATTTTAATACAGGGAAATCTAAATAATACCCAAGCTATGCATGTGTTTCCAGATGGTACTGGCGTGATGGTCCTTTCCATTGATCGATCAGTATCAAGTGTGATAACTTGTAATAAATGCAAAAAAAATTTTGCTAACACCAGTTCAATTTCTTTAAAGGACAAAAAAAAAGGAGAATTTCAATTAAGGATCACGATAGCTATTTAATTACAAGTGGGTCTAAAAAAATCATGAAATTTTAGTTCAGTCCTGGGAAAAGAAATCAAAAGAATTTCGACAATAAAAAGACCAAAATATTTTTCACTTATTAAGAATTACTGGTTGTTAATTTTTTTTATTCTACTTATTAATTTACTAATACGAATTACAAATTACATCCATTGGCATGTCAATAATTATATAAGATTTGACATCAATTATCCAATCATAACAGCAACATTAATTATTAAATTGTTATCTTTACTTATTAATTTACAAACATCAGTTATAAATTATTAACAAGTTTTATAATTTACTAACATCATTTATATATTGCTAACAAGTCTTGTAATTTACAGCTAATGTTAATAAATTAATAAGTAAAGTTAGTAAATTAACAACTAATATCACTAATTTATTAATAAACAGATGTGAAGTGAGATTGGTAAATTAACAGATGAAGTGAGAAAATTAACCAGTGATTCTATGTGACAAATGAAAGGTATTTTAACCTTTTCACTGTTAAAATTCTTTTAACTTTTTTCCCTTTGAACTAAACTGAAATTTCAAAATTTTTTTGGACTCAACAGTAATTAGGTAACTACCATAATCCTTAACTGAAATTCTCCCAAAAAAAAAAAGGTATAGCTACCAATTTTAGTGTCTAGCACCAGGGGAAAGAAAACGATCAATACATTTTAAAGTGTACTCCAGGTTTAGGTCAAACCAGCAAAGGAAGTAGTTGCCTGATAGCATTTTCTGCAAGAATGATACAGCATGCTTTTTCACTCATTAACTACAATATGCAATGAAAAGGCAAGAATGTAAAAGGCGATGAACAGCAGACAATTCATAAGTGCATGCCTAACCTAACAACCATATCAGATTTGCTAGGCATGCCTTTTATAAACCAGTTTAAGAACCTGAGCAAAAATTTTAATTTAAACATAATCCAGCATGACTTTCTAGTACCACACTGTAATATGTGCAGGGCCTTCATTCCACAACATTTGGCCAATTCACACGATTTAAAAAAGGACAAAGTCACAGAACTACTTCCTTTTAATTCCACTCACAATTTGCTCTCTTCACAACTAGATGATAATATTGATAAGGCTTACCATCAACAGCATCATGTGAAGTTGTTGACTGACCACTGCGGGTAATCCAAAACTGAAGCCGCTCTTCAGCAATATCCTCTTCTACACCATGAACTAAGGCTCTTCTCCAAAAATAAGTTAGCCATGCCTGCAAATATTTAGAATTTATAAATTGGATGTAATAAGTTATACGCGCAAGCCATATTTCACAAACAATTCTTTGAATCTAACTCCACCATGAAATCAGGCCAAAACCAGAGCTTCCGTGGGAACCTCCATTTTAAGTATTCGTTTCACAGGATCAATTTTAATGGATAAACACACAACGAAACAATAAACTGAATTTCTTAATCGATAGATCTGTCTTGAAAAGAAGGGGGGAAAAAATAAAAAAATAAAAACTGATATCTCAAAATAAATTATTGCAAATTTTGTCATATCAATGCGTATGCCCCTGTAGGCTGTAATACTGGACATTCTCATCCTTTCTATATACTAAATATGGGAATGGGACGAGGGGAATGTGCTATAACATTGTATGGGTGCGCAAGTAACAATTCCACAGAACTTGGGCCAAGAGCAAGGAACTGACCTCTTTAAAAAGAACATCTTCTGCCTCCTCTTTGCATAATTCTGTACGAAACAGCATGACAGAAAATCATCAGACTGACTGAATCATCTGCCAGGCATGCAACTAAAAGAACAAGAAACTTTATGTAAAGATCAGAAAGGGTTAAATTACTCTCCCCTCCCTCAAAAGATGTCCAAATTACATGTCCCTCTCCTTTGTTTTTTTATACACGTACCTTTCTCAACAAACCTGAAACTGTGTAACAGTAACACTTGCCTCACCCACATCAACCCCATAAGCAACAATTATATTTATTTTTGACAAAAATGGCCTCATCTATTACCAATATCAAATAAGAAGTATTAAATATATATTTGACTAATATAGAAGTTACTTTTCTAAATTTAACCAACTGTAAAATCATTTGACAATGAAATTAAATTAATTAAATAATTATTAAAAACAAAAACCATCTCACAAAATAATATTCTAAGGTGAACCAATTTAAAGATTATAATTAATAGTGCTTAATTTCAATAATGACATTGTGTTAAATATATATTCATAATCACTATTCACTAGCATTCTTATAAATAGAGAAGAGAGTTGTGTAATTTGCCCAAAGGAAGGGATAGTAATTTCCTCTGCAATAGAATATCTAATTGACATATGACGTATGAACCATAGATGATAAAAGCACAGATGTCTAATATATTCTCTTTAACTTTTAGAAAAGTAAAAGCCCGTCAAATTAAACACTAAGGTGAGGACTGACAACTTATTTCTTACCAAATGCTTCCACAAATTTGGGGTCACCAGGTGATTTGGAATCTGGAAAGAAAAATAAGAAATATACACATTATCCAACCATATTATGATCAGGTAAATATACACGTTATTCAACCACATTTTTTCTGTCCCTTTTTATCAACATTTCTTTCTTTCATACCCTCAGTATGTCATGATATACTTGATGAATTAGTTGTTGATACAACAACAACAACAATGAGATCTCTCAATTAATAATATTTTTAAAAAGCTTGGCTGATAATAAAGTATAATAGCATCGTGCAATTTATGTAGCCGACCCCACCAAGCTTTTAGAATTAGTTGTTGATAGTGACTGTATAATGTCATACAATCAATACAGCCAACCTCATTTAGCAACACAAGGGTTCTTGTTGTAGTCGCTGTTGTACCGTGTCACCATATTCATCTCTAATATCCACGTTTTTCTTTAGAAAAATAACTGATTTAAGCATAGTTGGTAGGTCTAAACAACTTAAGGAGGTTCTATACACATTTTATTTTATTGATAGGGTTTGGACTGGTTGTGTGTCATTCCAACACGCATAGCCTAACGTCTCCACAAGTCCTAGTAGAATCTTTACGTCTTAGATTATTACAGTCTTGACCGTGTTGACGTGTTCATCTTTCAATCCCAGAAGATTTAGAATCATTAAAGGATCATGGTTACCAGCTTACAATCAAGATCTAAACATTAGTAGTTAATAAAACTACAGTAAAGCCTAAACTCAGAGAAAATGCAGAACAAAGAATGAACAGAAAATGGAAAAAAGAACAGTAGAATATGGCACAGGATTGCCTGAGATAATGAATAACTGAATAGATCTCGGAAACCAAATTAAATTAAATATTAAAAAAATTGACAATTAAATAAGAGGATGAATAAATTAAGATACCTAAAATGGAATGCCGAACCAAATTTGGGCGTCTGTGCTGGGCTAATGCAAGCACAACAGCATCCTCAACCTAAAGTAAAGATTTTTATCAAAATGAATTCAATGAAAAGGAAAAGGAAGACTAGTACGCCCCAAAAAAATCTGAAAGACAGAAAGGAAATCAAATTTCAACCAAACAGAACACGATAGAAATTTATGGTTACTTAGAATCCATGTTTTGAGAAAGTAATTGGCTTAAAAATATGCATAGTATCTAAGATATCCAAATGATAGTTTTAAATATTAAAAAAAAAAACGAACTAAGCATTGACTTCAATGATGTTATCAGAGAACCTTTAGAGAAGCAAGTTCTCTTAAACCCATTTCGACTGAAAGCATGCTCTCAATATTTCCTTCCCCTGTGAGATCACTCAAGTCACGAACAACTTTGCTCCTATCTGGATCATCAGCACCTGGATGATGCAATTTAATTAGACTTCAATTTAGCTAATATAGGAGAGAAAACAAGTCGAATTAAAATTTTAAGAGTCTACTCACTTTTGTTCCAAGATTCCTCCTTAGCCTTTTGTCCGGCAGAAATGACAACTTCAAAAGGAAGAGGAGCAACAGAAGACCAATGTTCATGCTTGGACTGTGCTACATCAGCACAAATTCCTACAAAGTGAGGAAGAAACATCCCTTAGAATCACTAGTACTTTAATACCAACAGGCACAAGGAATTTTTCAAAACATTGATCATCAAGATTTTGTAAATAAACAATCTCAGATAAAAGGATTGAACCCTTGATTTAAGTTTTTTTTTTTTTTGGTTGTAAAGCAGACAAGAGAATGCAATAACATAAGAATTTCATTACCATATTTTACAGCAAGACCCCAATAGCGAGCAAGCCAACACCTCTTCAACACAACTTCCTCCTAAAAAAAGACAGGAAATGTAGGAAGACAGATAAACAAAAGTGAATAAGTCACTAATACTCCTTTCATAGAGAAAAATACAAACCATTTCTTCCTGGGTCAAAATCATTCTCTGAGTCATCGTACGAAGAGCCTTTGCTTCAGATTCTGCTTCTCGCTGTTGCTCGACAGCTGTTGCAGCATCATCTTTTAGATTCTGATAAAGACAATAAAGAGATTACAGTCTTCTAGACCAGAAAACACTTGACTACAGCAAGTATATTACAATTTTAACAAGAAACAGTGCACAGCCAGTAAAAAAATACCTTAATTTCCACACGAAGGGCAGCAATTTCACCATCTTTTCCATCCCTTGTTTGCTGTGCAGCCTTGAGAGCAGCCTGGGGCAAAAATATTGGTTACTCAAGTAAATTGTTTGAAAGAAGCTCACTGAGCCACTGATGAATCTTCTCGTTTTTGACTCTTTTTGGGAGGGTCTAAATTGCATGCATCGATGACCTTCTTATTCAAATTCCACAATATGAACAAAAAACTCAAATTGGAAATAGCACTTGCTATAAAATTAACATTACAAAACTATCTGCATAACTGAATATGACTCTGGCCCCTTCACATAAATTGCATAAAAGTGCTACCAGATAATGCAAGATCAGAACAAAGGAGAGCTCACAAAGTGGCTTATGAAGCAGCTTTGATCAAAGCAAATAATAATAATAATCATTTCTTGCATATTTAAATTTTATTCATTAAGAATACCTCTCTTTGTCGCAGAGCAGCTTCCTTCCTGCATATTCACCTCACAGAAATTAAAATCTCAAGTGGAGCCAACAAAGAATAAAGAGATTTGAAAAAAAAATTTACCTGCTCAGCAACTTGGCTTCCAGAGATACACCTTCTCCAAGAGAGGCAACCTACCAAGATTAAAATCAAATAGGACAAAGACAATAGAACACTTAAGAATCAGCATGCGGAAAAACAATATGTATTAAGCATACTTTTAACTAGTTCAAACTTCATTCCTTGTCTAGATGCACAGTGTTCCTTGTGAAGTAGAGTAAATATTCAAAATCGGATATTGATAGTATAGCATTAAGCTACTTTTCAATATTTAGTTAGCATCTAGAATAAGTCACCTGTTTTTCAAGTTCCCTAGCTCTTGCCTCTGCTTCTTCACGCCTTTCTTCTGCACGTCTTAGCTGTAAATATAGTAAGGCACATACTTCAACACCTCGTGACACGAATATAAACTAGAAAGCCAAGTATTTTCTGGAATGAAGGAGCAAACCTTGTCCAACATAACCTCATTTTCTTCTTGTAGCATATCAAGCTGTAGTATCAATGAAACAGCTTCAGCATCAATCGTTTAAAGATTGTAATAAACAATCTACCAAAAATACAGTTCAAGAGCCATATTTGCCTATATAAGAATCATCAAAGTTAACCATGGAGACTAAGTTATTGCATGTATACTGTACTTCATCACGGAGTGCAGAAGCTTCACGCGTATCTCCGATGCCTTTTGGGTTAAGTTGCCCAATATCCGATGATAACCTAAAATCATTGTCCAAGGATAAAAAGTTCATAGAGGCACACGTCATCCACAGAATAACAAACATGCACGAGAATCACATGATTTGTCCTTCATATTTATGATGCTTTTGTTGAATAGTTTTAACTCATTCCCAACAAGCATTCAAATCTCAAAAAATTATATAACTCATTATAAACAGCGGACATATCTCTACCTTTTGTGATCTCTATTTCGATTGGACGGAGGATCGATAGGAGGTATGGCCATTGGCGTTCTAATTGTGGATTTGCTGGGAGGTACCAACGTTGTCGTGCGAGCAGACACTGCTGGTCTGCCAGCTGAAGTTGAACGAACTGACTGAGCATGCTCTACAAAGTTCCGACCTAACTAATAAAAAGATAAAACTCTTATTAGCTAATTAGGAGCACCATGACACCTAGTGAAGAAAGCCACACACTGCCAATTTTCAATATGTATAATTCGGGGGGGGGGGGGAGAAGAAAGAATATATTCAGGTCATGCATCAGTAAGCCAAATAGTCAAAATAAAAATTTCCCCGCCCAGTTTCGCTTTCCAGAGTCCAACAAACAAATTTAAAGAAATCGCCCTCGTCCAATTTCGTTATCCATAATGCAAAGACCGAATTCAGCAAAATAAAATCATCAACGCATCGGAAACGACGCCTCGAGAAACATTTGTTGCCAGAATTACCGCAGGGGAGGGAGATCTGTTAGGTCTTGCGAGCGAAATCGGAGGGATAGCAGGGATAACACCATTCTTGTTATTATTTAAGTTGCTAGAGTAAGAAGTAACGGCTGGAGGCGTCGGAGCACTGTACCGAAACCCGAGATCATCATCTTCTTCGTCCTCATCGGCCGTCTGAGACGCCATGACCTGAGCCAGACGCTGTGCAGCTGCTTTGGCGGCTACGTTCTGCGTCCGCTTGATGGTCGAGAGGCCGGTGGAAGATGGACCAAGACGTGACTGAGGATGAGCCGGCGACATAGCCGGAGATGATGAGCCGGTGCTACTGGAACCACCGCTCCACTGCCTCGTGTACACCGGACTTGCAGTTCTCTTCCGATCCATCACTTTATGCTATGTATATACAAGTGAAAACGCCCTTTACTCTGCGTAACAGCGTGGAGAAAGACCGAGATTTCCTCGACGCTATATTTTCTCGAGAAAATCGAAGAAAAATAGGACCAACTGCGGGAGGAGGGAGAAACGGGGAGCTCTTTCGAGTCGCGGGGTGGTCAGCGGGGAAGACCTCGTCAAAACGACACCGCTTGCGGAATCCTGGAGTATATGTTAAACTGACAACTGTCCTGACTTGTTTTTCTACCTCAAATGGACAACTATAATTTGGCGGCGGGAAAAAACGGCGTCGTGGTTGCCGAGCTTCGCTTTTGGTGACGTGGAGCACCAAAGCAGAATCGAGATCAAATTCCTTGACTCGACAATGCAATTAATGCTTTTGCAATAAAATGCCGCAATTTAGTCCAACTCCGTCACTCATTCCCAGTGATGTCTTCTTCTTCTTTCTTCTTTCGTTGCCTGAGCATCATTCCTATTTCCTACTATCATGCTGAAATGGTGAAAGTTTAAAGTTTTAATTCAGCTAGTTAATGATCGATGAGTGGAATGGAAGTTACATTAATTACTTGCGTGTCGGGCAAAAGTCACATGGGATGTACTCACTTATCAAGAAAATGATGGAGATTCGGATACCAAAAGAAACACCATCAAATTAAAATGACATTTTACCTTTTAATTTACCTTTATCTTATATGAAAATTTTAACAATCTAATCAATAAACATCTCTGTAACAATTTTTGTCAGAAAAAACTGTTTTAGGACTCTGATTTAAGAGTGCTCATGTACGTTCTCATCTCCATGTCACTACAAGTTTATTCCAATACCTTAAAAAATGTCACCACAAGAAAAGTTCAAGACGGCACAAGGCTAGGATCACTTTTAGGATATCCCGCCTAAATATAATATACTCTCTTTATTTAAAAATATAAAATATTTTTAATTAAATTTTATCTTTTAATAAAATAATTATTTATTTTTTAATTAACTTTATTTTTTCATATTTTCTTAATAAACACTCCACAATAAATATAAATTCATTATTAATATGGATATTTTTAAAAAAGATAATAATTATACTTTAAAAGATTAAAAATATCTTATAATTTTTAACATCTACTCCTTAAAAAATGCTTTTTAACGGATGGAGTACATATTGATATTATTTTATATTAACATGAAATAGTTTATTAATCTTGTGTATATATTCTTCATTGATAATATACATATATATTTCATTTATATGTAGTAGTTTTAAATATCTCAGTTAAAAAGAAAGAGCCAATAATTTGATGTCGTGTCTAACTAATTTATTTAAGTTATGTAACTCAATAATTTTGTTGTTATTGCACTTGTAGCTTAAAAGTTATTTGTGATTGTTGTGTACTTAATTTTAATCTATAATTGTGTTTTTCATATAAAATTATAGTTTGTTAACTCGATGATTAAATTTATATATTTGTGTTATTTTAATTTTGGACTTAAAAAGTTGTGTAATGTGATAAACATTTTTATTCATATCTCTCTTTTACATTTTGCCCACTTTACCGAAACATTCCAATTTCAAACAAAATAAGATGGATAAAAACGCGAAACAAAAATTTAATTCTATTCATTTTTTGAAATGGAACATGGGACAAGGTTATTTTGGTTCTGTGGTGTGAATGCCCTATAGTTTAGTTAAATAAAATTAATTTAAAAGAATTTTAAAAATTGTATTTATTTTTAAGATTTAAAGTTATCAATTTTTTTAAAAGGGACATTATGTAATTTTTCTTATTATTATAATCTTCTCAAAATGTCTCAATAATTTCACTATTGAGGACAATTACAAATACATTTTATATCAAGTAATATTTAAACAATTGTCCCCTAAAATTTCACCTAGCTTCAGATGCTTAGAGCCTATATGTTTTAAAAAAATTATTTTTTAAAAATAAAAAAATTAAAAATTTGTTTGGATAAATGTTTTTCATTTAATTATTTTTAAAATTGCTTTCTTTTTATCTTTAAAAAAATAAAAACATATTATTTTATTTTTTATTATTTTTAAAATACACTACATTTGATTATTAAAAATTATAATTATTTTAACTAATTTTTATTATTAATCACTATCATTAATTGCTTGTAACCTCACTATCAATCCATTTTTTAATGGATTTAACCAAACATATTCTCATTTTATTTTGCTTTGAAAATTAATCTTAGAAAATGTATTATAAAGCAATTTTTACAAAGAATAAACAGGAATAGAAACCAAACACATCCTTATACCTCCAAAACCCTAAGGCGCTGCACGCCCATATTACCGCATTTCAAACGGCATGCCCTAGTTCCTTGTTTGTTCACTCAAGTGTTGAGAACGTAAACCACCACTTTCTTTTCCCAATATGAAAAACTAAACCTCCAAATTCAAATTTTAAGAACTATAAATATAAATTGTTATCATTATCATTAAAAATAAATTAATCTAGATATTACGACTCATTCTGTGTAAGAAACGATACGAAGACTAGCCCACAATTACTTATAAATTAAACGATCACAAAATGAAGACTACCCTTTTATGAGAAAGTCGGCAAAATCACAGTTCAAATTGCAACCTCTAGCCAGGAGTAACAAAAAACAGTAAAGTGAAGCTCAAGATAAAGAAACTCGATGCCTATCTTGAGGGGAAGAGAACATTCGAGGAAAGCTTGTACTCATATCTTGAAGCAAAAGGCGAGTTAAACCAATTGATGGGTCATAAAAATAATAGCTGCACTAGTAACAATTATGCTAAAGTGCCTCCTAGTGAAGGGGAACAAAAAGGGGAAAGAATAGGCGAATTCAATCAACACGATCACACTTTACGCTCACTCGATCACTTCATTACTACACTTTGAGTCGAGGTTTAGGCCATGCATAGGGTGGGTTTGAATGACTAAGCAGCAGCTTTCTTCTGGACAAGTTTCTCAATTAAATCAGCAGCTTCCTGCACTGTTGTGATGTTCTCAGAGCTCTCTTCCTCCACGCTGATGTCAAACTCTTCCTCCAAACCCATCACTATTTCCACCTGCCATAACCACCAACCCAATCTATTTTACCAAAATTAAACCTCCCAACTTGATCAACTAAACAATATCTCATGCTTAATTGCTCACTGCTAACATATATATCAGGCAAGATGCTTTTTTGGTCTTTAAAGGCTGTATTACTATCAATCTATATATCCAGTAAAAATATGATATATATATATATATATATTCGTATCCAACCCAGTACAGTTCAATATGACACGATTAGATCAATTAAAAGGCTTTTATATGCATCTCACATATTTATTGGTGAATCTAACCATAAAAATAAAATTTTATATAATTAGGATTTTCGCACCAAGAATGCTTATTAACGATTTGAAACCTACAGTGTCAAGGGAATCAGCACCGAGGGCAGAGAACTTGGTTTCTGGAGTGAGCTCAGATTCGGGAGGCAGAGCAAGTTGTTTCCTCACAATCTCGCAGACTTTCTGCACTGTCTCGGGTTTTGCCTGTATCGTTTTACAAAATGTCATGAGTTCCTTTTCATTTCCTAATATTGACTTGGAAAGGACACACAAACGTGTGAATAGTATATATCTAAATCAGGAAACCAAACTCACAGCGCAAGATATGCGGAAACGGGAAGTTCTCAAGGAAGGGAAGCTAGTATTTGTCCATCTCACTGACAGAGCCCTCAAACTTGAACTTCTCCAAGAAGCCTGCGTGATTGAAGCATCCAAATAAAGTTTTCTACTTAATCAGCTCTATTTCATGGTCAATACCCTTCTTCTTATCAGCCTATGCGCAAAAGAGAATCAACGAATCACACGCTCTAGTGCCCTAATCAAGCTTTCTACTTAGTAGTTCTAATTCATGGCCAATACCCTTTTCTTGATTTGAGCAAAAGGTTCTGTTGTCTGGGTCTATCAGGAAAGAACATCTGCGAACCACAATATGTACATAGAAAATCTTACCAGTGGCAGGGTGCTGCTACAAATGCAGAACAACTAAAAGATAGAGAACTAACCCAGAGGAATTCGGGTAATAGAATTAGGAAAACACCTCTCAGTAACAACATTGATTATAATTGTTTTGTAAGTAAAATATATAATGTACCAGATTAAAAAGTGCGTCCTAGCGGCAAGTCTAAAGATATATACGTGATTCTGACATTAAAAAAACGAATGGGAATTTAGTGGTTCCCAAGCTCTGTTTGGGGAAATTTCGCGAACACCTTGGGAAGATGAAGTTTTATGCGGTTCCATGCAATTGTAACAGCAAACAGATTCATACAAGCGTAAAATCTCCAAATTATGGTCAGTTCAAAGTCACACTACTGCAATATAACGGAACGCGTTCTACCAAAAAGGTCAAACATTTCAGAAGTGGGAAAACAAAACCCAGCAATGACACATTTAAGAATGACTATACAAGGCGCAAGAGTGGGGCACAAAAATGGTCCAATAAAAAGGGATGAGTTGAGAGTTAAGAATGGAAAACAGAGAAGGGATAATGAACCTGGCTAGTGCTGCTGAAAAGCTTGAGAGAAGTGGCTGAAACAGAGGCCATTGAAGGGAGCACAGAGAAAACGCCAGAAGTGAAATAAGGAGAAAGGAAGTGTTAAGTGTAAGAGATGGATATGGATAGGGTTTATGAACCGGAAAGTGTGAAATACAGAAGCAGCGAGGGTTGTAAAAGGGAGGCATGTCCCACCAAGACCCCAAAGTCGATCGGGCATTGGAAAGATGAGATCACGAGTGGTGCACGTTGCTCTACGGAATGTCGATGCCTATCTAAAACTTACGTGGAAGCTTTTCAGTGGGTCCTCCTTCAATTTAAGTTGACCCTATTGGACTCGATTGACCATGCAAAGACACAGATGAGTATATTTAGTGGGTGCAAGAATGATAGAAAAAGATGGCCGTAAATGAACAGATTAAGGTCCCGTTTAATTATATAAATTTTAGCTCATTAAATGATAATCATATCTCCATTTCGATCTCACCAATATTTGATTATTTGTAAGAGATATGAAATAATTTTTTTAAAAAATATGAAGTATTATATTTTTAGGAATGTGGAAGTCTTAAAAAAGTGAGAGGAATCATGTCAACAAAGATATTTTTATTAACTTTTTATATCTCACACCCCCTTTTTAGGTTTAATTTTATTTATTATTTTCTCCTTATAATATTTTTAATCTCATGGAAAGTATTTTTTAAAGAAGTTTTTGAAGTCATTCAAATTTTAAATTTAATATCCTGTGTATCATATTTATATATCTTTCTTAATTTTACTTTTACAAGGTAAAGTTTAAATTTAAAATAATTTTATTGAAGCACTTTGATATATGTATGCATGTAAGTGTATATAAACATTTGAAAAACTTTTGAAAGAAAAAAAAAGGTAAATGTATTGAGATAAGAAAAATGTGGTTGTTGCCTCATATTAATAAAGGCATTATGGTCTTTATATTGTTATTTATATTTAAACAAATAATGTAAATAAACTCCATTCTCATCTACTTAAGTATTCCACTGAAAAATCTATAATCATGATCATTTTATTTCTTTATAATACCTTCTTTTTCATAAATCAAATGTGAGTATGAAAAACAAACGTGACCTAACTCGTGAAAATTCATACTCATAGTTTACAATTTATTTAATTAAATGTAGGGGAGGAGTGGGAAGAGAATTTAATAGAAAAAACATCAGAGGAGGAACGGGGTGTGTTTATAAAAGGAAAAAATTCCTCTCTGCTTTGTTTTAACCCACTGTGAACATCGGAGTTACTTCCAACCAAATAAAAGAATGGAAGGTTTGTTAAAATTTTCTCTCCCATCAAACAAAATCCTGGAGGCTCTTGATTGTAAATTAAGTATAACTACTTATGAACCTAAGAAACATTAGTCATGATTAATTATAAATATATGATTTTTATGAGTTCATTTTTCAAAATTTATAAGTGACAACATATAAGTTCACTATACTGTTTATCTTCTCATAATTAACTTTCTATGAGTTTATAAGGGACTTTTTCTTAGGCCCCGTTTGGTAGTTTGGAATCATGGAGAAAGAAATGAAATTGGACATGGAATCTGTTAACATGTGTGTTTGGTATGCAATAATTATGATTTTTGGAATCAGGATTCAAGAAATTTGATGGAATCCAATTCCATCATATGCATCATGGAATCCAATTCCATGGATTCTTTTCTCCAATTTGCCCCTTCTCTCTCCTCCAATATAATTTTTTTTAATTTTAAAAAGGACACTTTAGTCTTTTCTTATTTTAAATACTTATATTTATTAAAATTATATCAGGATTCCATCATTATACCAAACACACTTTTAAATTCAATTCTATTCCAATTCAATTCCGATTCCGATTCCATTAAAAACTCTTCCATCATACCAAACATGGCCTTAGTCTACCGTCAACTTTATTTAGGTTCATGAGTAACTTTTATTGACTATCTTATACTTACAGGTCTTTTAATTATAAATAAAAATTATCGTCATTTTATAATATTTCAATAATTTAAAGTTCTCAATTGTCATCCCTGAATTCATAAGGCTCATAATTGCCACTTTATTTACTTGCTATCTTGAATGGTAAGTATAACCCATGTATTTCTTATTTTCTTATCGACCAAGATAAGTTTTGACCAAAAAATTAACCAAACATAATTCAAACATAACTTACAATAATCTAAAAATTCAGGAAACCTAAGAGTCTATAACTTTTCTTCAATACATATGACTTTCTTTTTTGTTAACAAGAGATTATAACTTACCAGCACTACTCATGATTTCAGCCATGATTTCTCTGAGTGCTAAACTTAGGCCACAGGAGAGCTTGAAAGTGAACCGGATCCATTAAAATGGACCGGCCCACTAATCATAGACCAGTACTTTTCAAAGCTCATGTTATGTTTAACGAACTAGCTCCATTATTTCTACCCACAAAAAAAAAAAAAAAAAGCTCTATTATTCAGGCGCGTTGTTGGTCGTAGTAAGACGCAGCACAGCTTCCTTGGTCCAAAAGCAGGGCCAGATATCAAACTGCCACAGTTCTTAAATAATACTCTCCCTCTCAATTAATAAGAAATTTTAAAAAATCATATATATTAATAAAATTTATTAAATATACTTTATAATTTTATTTTTAAAAAATAAAAATATAATCTTATAAAAATACCTGTCATTTAATACTTTTTTTTGTGAAAAAAATTAAAGAGAGAATACAATAAAATATACTATTAAAAACATTTTTTAATAAAAATTTATTTTTATTAAAATATTTTATACTTTAGGATAACAAATCTTTCTAAATGGAATAAAATAAAAATTTGGGTCATTGAATGTAGTGCCTATTTGGATAAGCTATGTTAATCAATTCTACCCTCTCGAGCCATGCTTTTGGGGAAAAACGGCTAAACACCCTTCTTCTTTTATTTTTTTTAAAAAATCGATTGTGCATTAAAAACTTCGTGTTGGTTGAAGTTGTGAGGAAATGCTTATCAATTTCAATTATTACTGTTACTTGCATCGATTGGATGCCTGAACTTTCACCTGCCACGTCAACCTTTCTCATGTGCCATATATACTCTCTTTCTCTCTGCCCGTGCATTGCGTCTTGTCCATCCATCTCCTCCCCTTGCCAAACATATAATGTTCTATTAATGATTAAGTTTTTACATAAATTAAATTATTAATATCATAGTATAATATAATTTAAAATTCTAATTAATTAGTATACAACTATATTTTAAATAATTATATAAATAATAAAGGGATCATTATTATACATATTTTACTTGTTAAATAGAGTTCAACAAATTTAATAATATTATTTACAATTTTATCAATATTTATATTTTAAAAAATAATGTCATTTATGGTAATTTGTACATTTAAAACTGATTATAATTAAAATTATCCAAACATATTCAATTTTATTAAAATTAATTTTAGATAAATAATATTCAAACATAATCATGTTATAATATAATCAATTATAATTAAAATTAATTATATTAATTAATTTTTTTATAATTAGTCATATACAGCTCAAATCTTAACTGACGCTTAGTAATTTAATTTGCAGAATTGCACTTAAGCAAAAAAGACAAATGAAAAAAAAAGGGAGCGAGTTTGAATAGTCTAGAGTCAACGCCGCCAATTAACATGAAAATTGGAGGACCGTTCCCAAAGGGAAGGTCTTGTCGAAGCGCGCGCAAATTCTCTTCCTCGCATGCCCATAACACGTTTCCTTTCCCAACCGCAAATCCTCCAATTTTCACGCTTTACCTTCTGAAACTCAATTAAACTCTCCTCCTCCTTCCCACATTTTCCCCCCTTCTTCAAAAATTCCTGTAAAAGAGAATAATTATAAAGAATAATAATAACAGCCCTTTCTTCTAAAGCTCTTTGATATCTAGCTACCTTCATCCTTATCACCAATGGCTCCTCTAGCCTATGAATCACGTCGTTCTCTAGTCCCCGAGTTTCTATACTCATCAAAAGCATTCTCCCCTTTTGATACATTGACAAGGATGAATCTTGGATCGCCGCGAGCAACGTCGTCCTTTGTTCATAAGGCAGCACCGTCGAGAAGCAGTTTCTTGATCCCAGCACCGTCCGAGAAGATAGCGATGTTTTCTCCGGCTTACTACGGTGCGTGTACAGTCGGTGGGATCCTCAGCTGTGGCCTTACTCATATGACCGTCACTCCTCTTGATCTCGTCAAGTGTAACATGCAGGTCCTTTCTTGTTTGGACACAACTTAAAAAGTTTTAAAACATTTGCTGTCAAATTAATTACAACATATCATGATTAGATATTACTTCATCTATAATTCAACTTTGGTTTTGTTCTCCGCATTTTGATAAATAGTTATTGAATTTCGTGAATTCTATATTGATGATAATGGCTCTCATGGCGAGGAACATCTCACTCCTCGATTCCTTTCACCAATCCAGGATTAGCGTTACACTTTTTCATTTTTTCTCCTGAGCATGAACTGTTAATTTTTTCCCAAAAAAAAATCAATGTGCACGTCTCCTGTATACTATAAAGTATTTTCTTTAATTGTTGTGCCATCTCTGCTATTTTTAGATTGACTCAACTAAATATAAGAGCATCTCATCGGGATTTGGAGTTTTAATGAGGGAGCAGGGAATGAAAGGCTTTTTTCGAGGGTGGGTGCCTACTCTGCTTGGATATAGTGCTCAAGGGGCGTGCAAATTTGGATTTTATGAGTTCTTCAAGAAGTATTACTCAGACATTGCAAGGCCAGAATATGCAGCGAAGTACAAAACGTTAATATATTTGGCTGGTTCTGCTTCAGCGGAGCTGATTGCAGATGTTGCTCTTTGCCCCATGGAAGCTGTCAAAGTTCGTGTTCAAACTCAGCCTGGCTTTGCTCGAGGTTTGTCAGATGGGTTCCCCAAGTTTGTCAAGGCAGAGGGAGCTCTTGGGTATGCAAGCTTTTTTTTTTTTACTTTTAATAATCAATTTTAGGTATAATTATTAGCAGTGTGTGTTTCTAATTATTTCCAATTTTAATGTGCAGGTTGTACAAAGGACTTGTCCCTCTCTGGGGTCGTCAGATTCCATGTAAGCCAAAAAAATTGAATTTGGGTCTTTTTAGGCATGAGGAAAATCTATAATCCATATAACATCCCTAGAAAATGACAAAGCGTAGCTTCTATTGGTGTTATGCTATCCATTAAAGCTTTTCAGTTAGAGAGATCCTTGATTATTGACATACAAAAAATACCAATAACCAATTTACTAAGAACTAGATATTTCTTATCCCATTTCTTAGTTTTGACAGCTTAGTAGTACAAAATATGGCAAACAAGAGTGTTATGTTGACCCTTCAATTTCAAAAGGCTTTAGGACGAAGATAAATAACCATTGAAGCAACTTTTTTTCACCCCATTGAGTTTGCAATTTTAGATCTACACACGCAATTGTTTAGTTATAACCACGTTTTCATGTTATTGTAAAACCTGATTTCAGCCAAGATTGTTTGTCAACCTCTTTTCCTGCTCATTCGCCCTTACCTATTTTTCATTGCTTTCAGACACAATGATGAAATTTGCATCTTTTGAGACCGTTGTGGAGATGTTTTACAAATACGTCATTCCTACACCCAAAGAGCAGTGCAACAAAAATGTTCAGCTGGGAGTAAGTTTTGCAGCAGGATATGTGGCTGGCGTGTTCTGTGCTATTGTCTCTCACCCCGCTGATAACCTTGTTTCATTCCTCAACAATGCCAAGGGAGCCACTGCTGGCGATGTGAGTGGAACTATGTATTTAGGAACAAACTAATGTAACACTAACATCCATCTTCAATCTGGATGATGCTCACCGAGGTCTTTAAGTTGTTGGATTTTGCAGGCTGTCAGGAAGTTGGGGCTGTGGGGGCTTTTCACTCGTGGCCTTCCACTTCGTATTGTTATGATTGGAACCCTCACTGGAGCTCAGTGGGGAATCTACGATGCTTTCAAAGTATTTGTCGGACTGTAAGTAGCTTCTTTGCTTTTAGGAAAGTGCTTTTACAACTTGGACATCTAAAACAATATGGTTTATTCACATGTGTGAAACGTAACGTGAAACATACTGTAATTCTTCAACTTAATACTGTGATCTATAACTTCATATTACAATCTGTACTTTTTAGCACACTGCAGTTACTATGAATCTGTTGTTTGTTCTTTCAGGCCTACGACTGGAGGAGGTGCTCCTACAGCACATATTGCAAAGGCTTAGAAATTGAAGTAGATAATTTTAACACCCAAGCAATTTTTTTTGGAGATGCCAATAATGTTAGGATGCTAGTAACTGTTTTATTGTTGCCGGTGCACACCAAATATATACATACATACACACATATATGTATATATATAGTGTGAGAGCCATACTTCTTGTTTTGAGGTGGCGGTTTAGGTATTTTGTTTTTTTAAACTTCCCTGTGAATTGTTGTTTGATTATGTTGTCTCGGCAGTCGGATGATACATCCTACATGTTGTATTTACTATTACAATCTGTTGAACCTTCAGGTTCAAGGCATTCCTTTCTCTGGTCAATGTTCGGAAACGAGTAGCTGCATTATTCCTCTGAAAAAAAGTATTACAGAATTACCGGTGGATAGCCTTTTTTAATTTTTGTGCCGGATTAATGGAATAAAAATGTTGAGGGAAATTGAATTTTTTATCTTCTCTCAAGTTTTGAACAATCAATAAATTGACTCCTCAGGCCTTGGGACAACATTTACTGGGCTGGGTTCTACCGGCCCAATTTTTTGTTTCACGAGTCTCACGTTTCAGTTTGGTCCTTTCCTACGTTAATCCTAATCCTTAAAAAAAAAAAAAACAGAAAATGTGATATTGTATGTTCATGTTATATTTTTGCGGCCCTCAAACAAGATTATTTTTAATAGAAGGATATATGTGAATAACAAAAAATTTAATTATTAACTGGAAATCAATAACATCTTAAGTAGTTATTAATTAATGATCACGATAATAATGTGTGTTTATTGAAAGAGTAATAACATTAAATAATTTCTTATTTCGCGGTTAAAGAAAATTTTGAAAACCCCGTCTTCCATTCATTTCATAGGAAAAAGTTACTATTGAAGAGTATAAGGTTTCCAGGAAAACGATAACTGAACAGAAAAACTACTAGTCACTTCACTGTCCAGCTTACAAATTAAATAATTTCATTTTGGTGTGGGAATTAAATAATTCCAAATTATCGATTTTGTGGGAATTCAATCTGGCCCGCAGATTTTATTTTATATTTGGCAGAATATCAATGAGAAGAACCTGATATAAGTTTATGAAATATATATGTTGACTTGTGCTCGCCCAGTAACCTCTAGTTGCTTTGACTTGTGCAATGCACATGAGTGGGAAAAAGGTAACTCCAGTTTGAAGTCTAGTGGTACCGTGTCGTGCCTCTGTGCATTAAGTCATGGGTTGGATCCTTGGCTCATTAAGCATAATGCTTGCCCTTAAAATTTGACAAAAAAAAAGGTAATTCCTGCGACCACTTGAAAACTGGGATTAAACAGTTCAAGAAGATAAATCTTTATTTTTTTAATCTGACTATAATCACTCGGACTCAAAAAAAAAAAACCAAAAATCGTTTTTTGGGTCTTTGTCGGGGGAAGATGACAGATAAAAGTGAGATTGAGAATATTGATAAATTAGGGGTGTCGCGATCAGAGGGAACTTCACATGGGAGAGTCAGAAGTTATACGCGCAAATGTTTGTCTGTGGTGATACGGCGAGTGTATAATGTTGAAGAACAAATCTATTCATGCACATATGCAATTAAAATATATTATAGGAAAGTAATGCAAAATGGGGAGAGGGAGGAGAAAATAGGGAAAGAAGATGAGTCTCGATTACAATTGTTATATTAATTAATTTTATTAATACTTGAAAATTATTGTATAATACGAGACTCTTATAGAGTAAATGGACTTGGGCAGTCATTGAATCTACGTTTAAAACAGAGGAGATAATGAGAGGGTTGTAGAGAAGAGAGAGCTTTTATTCAATTCCCGTTCTAAGCAACGCTTGTATGTGTTATAATGTGAGAATATTCTAAAGATGTTAAAATTAAAGGTAAATATTTCATGGACAATATCTTGAAAAGACAACAATAATAAATACAATATTACAATAATTACAATGAAATATTTCTGAATATTAAAATCTTCTAATAAATCTCTAAGTCTTGTTCTTTCATTATATTTGTTATATTATTCTCATGCCAGCAAGCTACTGTTAATCTCAACATAGGATGAGATGGAGATGAGGTGTATTGAATTAAAAACAACTTAAAAACTGTCAAAGCTGAAGGTGATAGGATGTAAGATGCAATTAAGGACATTAAGTGTGACAATATAATATGACAAAACTAGGTATTATAGGTAAAAGTGGGAAACAAGCAAGCTTGACTTGTTTGGATCCGACCTTTAAGAGCTCAACCCCTCTAACTTGGTTTTTTTAAAAATGGTTGATTTTTGAAGTCGAGCCCTTATTTGAAAGGCTCAAGGCCTGGTTTATAAGCTCGTTTTATTTTTAAAAAAATTAAAAATAAAAATTTCAATAAAATAAACAAATACAAATATAAAATTTTGATCAAATCTTAGAATGAAGATAAAAAATTTCAATACACATCAACCTTATCAAATCTGAAAATTATACAAGCTTGTGTATCACAAAGTATAATATTATTCAAAACAAAGAAATAGGCCCAACAAAGTAATCATGTTTAAGAATTTAGTAAAAAATCTATCAACATCATATTTAAATAAATGGCAAAAAAATAAACATAAGTCATTTTGATAACACAATACTTGAGTTGATTCATTTTTAGTTCCACACTCCTTTCTAGTTTTAGAAATTTATTAACTGAGAAAAAAATGGCAACTTCGAAGAAAATAAAGAAACAAAAAGAAAGAAGATAAAATGGAAGCAAAAGATGAAGAATGAAAGGTGTGGAAAGAAAATGATGATTGCTCACAACAAATTTGAATTCATTTTTCTATTTTGAGTCCCAATGATACAAGGTAGAGGTACCTCAATACCATGACAAATGCAAGATCAAGACAAAGGCTGAGATTGTGAGAAGAGGCCAAGAGGGAGAATAAATTACAAGATTGTGTAGGAGAGAGCAAAGTAATAAATTATCAAATCTGAAAATTATACAAGCTTGTGTATCACAAAGTATAATATTATTCAAAACAAAGAAATAGGCCCAACAAAGTAATCATGTTTAAGAATTTAGTAAAAAATCTATCAACATCATATTTAAATAAATGGCAAAAAAATAAACATAAGTCATTTTGATAACACAATACTTGAGTTGATTCATTTTTAGTTCCACACTCCTTTCTAGTTTTAGAAATTTATTAACTGAGAAAAAAATGGCAACTTCGAAGAAAATAAAGAAACAAAAAGAAAGAAGATAAAATGGAAGCAAAAGATGAAGAATGAAAGGTGTGGAAAGAAAATGATGATTGCTCACAACAAATTTGAATTCATTTTTCTATTTTGAGTCGCAATGATACAAGGTAGAGGTACCTCAACACCATGACAAATGCAAGATCAAGACAAAGGCTGAGATTGTGAGAAGAGGCCAAGAGGGAGAATAAATTACAAGATTGTGTAGGAGAGAGCACTGTAATCGAGCACTCATGACATCACTTGAAGTCAAGAATCAAAGATCGTGAGATGAGATGTGAGAGCAATATGAGTCCAGAGTCCTTTACTGAGATTGAGAGCTAAGAGAGAGAACAAATTTGCAGTGTCGAAAAGTATGTGGCATAAGTGTGCTTAAGCTTTTCTTTTAAATGCCAAGCCAAATGGTACATTTGAAATGGGGGAAGGACAAAACAAGAAATAAAATTTAAAAGGTCGTCCAATCTCAAGCCCTTTTTTCAAGGGCCTATTTCTAAAGCATAGTTTTTCAAAAAACCTTAAATTTTAAAGTTTAAATTTTTATTTAAATAAGGTCTTTAAATTTGACTATTATTCTTAACTCTAATTACTGAAAGATTCTTTATTAATTTGTTTTATAAATTAGTCTATGCCATTCATATTTTTACATGTTACAATCAAGTTACTGCAAGAATCTTATAATTAATACATAACAAAACTCGCCTCAAATTCCGCTAAAATTGTTGCCAAATATACACGCACGCACAATAAGCTGTAGCCTGCAAGGCATGTCCCTTTTTTTTTTTTTTGGGATACAAAAAGGCACGTTCAAATCACTCGATATACACAATAATGAATTAGATACGAGATGATGAATTTTTTTATCTTTAACATTAACTCGATGGTCAAAAATTGCATGTTGTTTTGAAAGAAGAGGTAAATTGAGCCATGGCAGTCATAGAGATCGTCTATATGTCCTTAAAATATCGTTTTGAAAACACTCCACCAGTCAATGTCAGCTGGCATATATATATATTATAAACACCAAAATATTATGGAAGAATTATATTGAAATCTCAAACAAAAAATTAATTATCACAAGATACATTAATAATTGAACTAAAGTATAATAATAAATTTTCTTGGATGTATTTATTTCAATATTATTTGTTGTCTTTTGGAAAAATTACTTGAAATATCAATTAAAAAGGGATAATCTGGAACACGGACTAAGTTGAAGCTAACACAGGATATGATTTCACGTTTTTAAATGGCAGGAGTGTAGTTTTTAAATCATTGTTATAAATATTATAATAATGAAAAGGTCAAAGAACTGGATGAATGATTTTTGTTTTTTTATAGTTAACACCGGTCATACAAGTTGTTCTTTGAACAATGCATATTCTCAATCAGCAAACTTTGAAGATTCCACCAGATTAAATATTCACGTGCGGTATAATGCACATCCAAGAGTACTCACTAATCACGCGGCCACACTGCTGACTGAGCCATAAAACCACCAAATATATAGAAAACGTGATTGATATACAGCTTTTGATTGCAATAAGAGGCAAGGTGTGCGTGTGTGTAAAGGTCAAAATGGAAAAAAGAATCAGACAGCGACAGCAGCAACGAAATGGAAAAGAAGAATCCAGATGGATGATGATATATATAAATAAATAGCAGCCTAATTGATAAGCAAGGCCAGTCAGATCTAATGGAAACGGGGCTCCTCCAATCATGCATATAAAATGCATCATATTAACGCAGGCACATGCATATTGGATAACCTGCAACGTAACAGTTTTGAAGGCGTACATTCTATTTTTTTTTCCCCACATTAAAGTAGAGACTTTACATGCTAAAAGAACGTGTATATATACTGATGAATGTATAGCTGGGGGACAATGATGTACACAGCTGCTGATGAGGCAGCGATTAAGGAGGTGGCTAGGTTGATATGTAACATGATCCGTGGAATTCAGAGCGTGAAGGATTGGTGGAATCTGGGAAAAGCCTCTGGATCTGGTTGTGAACTCCGAGGAAAGCCACTGTGTGTGTGTGTTTATATACGTGACCTGTATGTGTATACATATACATGCAGACACGCTAGCGCAGAGACGGAGAGAGTGGGACGGCAAGTGGTAGATAGCGAGAGGGAGGACATGCAGGTAATGAAGGCGAGAGACATAAAGATAAAGTACGTGTGAATGAACAGTAAAGTGAGGTGGGTGATTTCTACAGTGTTTAAAGTTTAAAGCGTCCTTTTCTCTTCTTTTGGGAGTTTGGGCCATTTAACACTTGGAAATGAATTCGTTCACGAACCTATTCTTCGTCTCATTGCGATTTGAGTCTTAGTCTCTCAATGTGAATCATGCCCTCTGCTCTAACTTTTCCAAGCCCAAGTCTTCGCTTGCCCACCAATTACACTTCTCTTTGAATTTATAACTTGCTTTGACCATGCAGTACTTACTTGGTGGATTATACCGCTGAGTCTAACCTCAGTATTGACTCATGAAATAACTGATACAGTGTTACGATCACAGACAAAGGAGAGCCAGGACTCATAGCACGTGCCACAGGGCTACTCCTGTTTGAGAGCCACCTGCAGCACTTCACTTGATCATTTACCTTTCATATGATGGGTGACTAGAATCACAAGTTTAAATAAAAAGTTTATAAATTTTTAATTTTATGGATTAAATTATTCATCCTCTTTATAAATATGTACTTATTTATTTTTTTAATCATTTTATTTTTATTTTTTTAATCTATTTCATTCTATTTATTTTTAGTAATCAAATGGGACCTAGTTTTTTATCTAAAATATTCTTACCTATTTTGTTCATCATATATATGTTTTAACTAACAATTTCATAATTAATAACATTTATTTTTTAAAAAACATGTTCTTATTATTTTAAAATTTTTTAAAGAATATATAATTTATCTATAGACACACACACACATATTGTTTGGGATGTGCAAATAAATGTATGTGTATATAATGAGTAGCTGAGTGCTGTACGTATACTGTAATTTCAATATGGTACATGATGTGATCAATGACCTTATGGCATAGACATGTAAGTTTTTTTATAAGTAAAAAATCATTGGATCAATCCTACTTGTAATCTCATGCAAATAATGTTTGGCCCTCTAATTAAAAAATCTGGTACCCGATGTGATGATTTTAGGTTTCAGGCAAACAAAATTAAAAGGTAGATGCTGCGTGGGCTGACGAACGCGGAAGAAATCGATCAAACATCTCCAGCCCATCATGCAGCTTAATAAAGAGGGAAAAGGACACATTTTGATCAGACTGGAAGAACAACGTAACGCCGTTCAAATTTTAAAATTTTGAAAGCGCAGCGCTACTTTTTATTTCTATATTTTACTCAAAATTTGTTATAAATTCCTATATCTTTCCAGTGTTTCAAGTTTTTTTTTTCTATTACGTTAGTTCTTATAAATTTAGAGAGATGTTGATATAGTATAAATGATGTTAAGATTGTTGATATGTACACGAACACTGTTAAATTTATACTGATATGTTAAATGAGTGTCAAATTAGACTTTTTAATAAGTAAAATAAATTTTAAAAGAAAGCTACATTAAATTAAAAAAAAGGCTAACAAGAAGTTTTGAAAAACTCTCAACTTAAAATATCTTAAAATAATATTTTGATCTTGATTTTTAAAATTTAAGGTCCACAAATTTTTTATTTTAAAAATTTGAGTATTTTACGTTTTTCAAGTATACCAAAATTATTATATGTTCTTAAAGTATCCCATTAAAAATTATTGCAACTGAACTTTTAGGATTTTCACCTCACAGACATTGTTTTTCCAATTTAAATTCTATAGTTTTCAATTTTCAAAATATAAGTTATTATTTAGTCCCAGCTTTTTTCCACTAAAAAAAACAAAAAGGAAAAAAAAAAGACCAGCTTCATGCATGTGCTCCCTTTCGCTGGCGCTCGCCACGCAACCTCACAAAATTTAACTCTCCGCGTAAAAAAACAAAAAAAAAAAAAAACAGAGAGAGAGGTTAAAATTAACATATTAATTAATTAATTAATACTAGGTCATTCTGCTATTACGAATTAACGCCACTGTTTTCTATTTTTTAATATTTTTATTCGTCATTGTCCGTGACCATAACTCCATATTCCGTGTACATACATACATACATATCTACATACATATATACATATATATATATATATATATATTTTCTTCTATTCGATTCTAACCTGTTTTGTATAGCATCGCTCCATCTCTGATGCCTCATTAAATAATTCTGTTGTTTTCTGCTCGCAATGTCACGGCGACCGTTCTTTCTTTCTTTTTTTCATTTCGTTTATTTGTTCATTTTCTCGTGCCATTATTTTTTTCAGATATTTTTTTATTAGAAATGAAGATTAATCTTTTTCACACAACGAGAGCACAAGAAAGATACTTTCCAACTAGATTTATGTCCTACAAAAGTCCCTTCTTTACCGCTCATCTCAATTTGAGTGAGTTCATTGTTTATTTCTGAACGTATTTATCATTTTCTCCACAAAAATCCAAACAACATCATATTCCCTCCAGTGGAGTGAATCTTTCATTGTTCCATTATTTTCTTTGAAAAATTCTGATATTGTTAATTTCTGTGTGATAATTTACATTCTGCTTGTAAATTCAATTTTTTTTTATTTACATAATAACTCCGCGTTTTTCGGGCGAGGACAGTACCGTAACCCTGATACTTCATGCACAGAAGGTGCTTGTAAAAATGACGCATCAAGGCCACCAGCAAACAAGTCAAAAAAAATCAACTTATCCTTTTCGGCATCTCATTTTTTTTTTTTGTTCCTTAAAAAATAAAAAAAGAAATCTTGAATGCTGAACAAAACTTGTTATCAGCATCGGTAATTCAAGTTGATCGGATTGGACCGGTCAAATGAACTGAACTGGACTGGCCTTGCATGGGAATAACTGAATGAGTTACCTTTAAAGATCTGGGCAATTATATGTGGCAGCGTCTTTATATATTGAGACCTTCCCTCTTAGTTCTGTCGCAGACCCATTCTCCATTACCACTCTGCTTCCTTCCCTATCACTATCTTCATAACTTCCATTTGCAAATCCTCCCCACCTCTGTCCATGGCAGCCTTTTCATTCCAATGCCACCCTTTTCTTGTTGACTCTCCACTTTTCTCTAGTGCTCCCATTAAGACGACAGCTTTCACTGACCAGGCTCAGGTTCAGCCTCAGCCTCATACGAACCCTGCTCCTCAGTTTCACGAGACATCTTTTCACATCACAAATCAGGAGAATAGCTTTGTTGATCAGAACTCCAAGTTTAACATGAGTGATAATGAGCCTCCTTCTGTCACCAAAAACCAGAGTCCTGAGACCTCTGTGGTGTTGGATAAGCTTGAACCTGGTGAGCAGGTCACTCAGAAGGTGACTCCTATGGAGAAGAAGAGAAACAGGAATCGTTCGAGTCATCCTCAATCTAAGGTAGATTAACTTTAAATTTGAGCTTTCATGGTTCTTTGCTATGGCTTTATGGTGAGGGGTGAGCTTAATTCTCAAGATTTTGCCTCCAAAAACTGATTATCCTTGTTTGATTGCTTCGTGCTTTTCTTCAATAGGAAGCTACCGGGGAAAGAAAGAAGAAACAGAAGAAGAGCAACAACGGAGAGGCGAAAGAAGGAGATAAGCCAAAAGATGAGAAGAAGAATCAGAAGAAGAGTCCTGAAGAACCTCCAACAGGTTATATCCACGTGAGAGCAAGAAGAGGTCAGGCAACCGATAGCCACAGCCTAGCTGAAAGGGTAAATAGATATACACTCTTAACATCTTTCAACTCTGGGTCCCCTTAGAAGTTAGATTGAGCTATTTGGACATGAAAATTCCTGAAACGGCCAAAACTTCATGTCTCGTTGCGGATGTTTTAGGTAAGAAGAGAGAAGATAAGTGAGAGGATGAAGATGTTGCAGCGACTCGTTCCAGGCTGTGATAAGGTAATTTGATGGAGTTCGTTTCTTTCTCTTGATATGTATCCTGGTTCAAAAGTTTGTTTCTCTCAGATCTTCTGACACCTCTATGTGGGTTTTGCGCGCGCGCGCGCGTAGGTGACTGGAAAAGCCCTCATGTTGGATGAAATAATCAATTATGTTCAGTCCCTACAGAATCAAGTGGAGGTACCATGAACTCAAGTTTCTTTTCTGGTGATTCCGCATTGTTGATTACCTGCAATGAGTAAAACTAACAAGCTAGCTATGCCTATGTTCTGCAGTTCTTGTCAATGAAACTTGCTTCTGTGAACCCCGTGTACTATGACTTCACAATGGACCTAGACTCCCTCATGGTCAGACCAGAGGTGAAGTAGAACATAGTGGTTTCTGATTTGCTTGTGTTCCTTAAATATAAAAGTTATGACCCTGACTCAAATTTTTGTCCTTGTATTATTCAGAAATCAAATTTCGTGCCATCTGTGCCACAATGCAGCCTCAACCAGGCGACAACTTTTGCTGATACAAGCATCACCACCACCACTCCCATGGGCTTTCCTACTGCTAATGACTATCCTTCGGACAATTCGGCTTCTTTTTCTCTTCAAGGACAGAGGTCTAATGTCTTATCTGAGGTATATATTTTAGAAATGACCAAAGAAAAATATCAATATCAAAATAACATAAAATTTATATCAAGCTGTACTGTTTAAAAGTCATCTTTTAGTGCCGCTCATTTTTCATGTTCCATGAAACATACGGGTCCAATATTTAGATTTTATGATAAAGAAAATGTTTTTATTTTTTGGCCCCTTTTCCTGATTCTGATAAATACATCATTTTCAGGACACGAGTAGTCAATTCTGGGACATAGAAGACCCACGCCAAAAGTTTCTTCATCCATATGGGATCAACAACAGCTTATGTTTCTTTCATTAACAATAAATTTATATCCAGCTGCCCTGCAAGGCAACAAACATGTTGTAAGATCTCAAATCCTGCCTAATAAACAACAATACAAGATTTGCGTATCTGTTATAATCTTTTCGCTTATATATATTTTTTCTTTATTTCAGAGGATTTATCTATTCCAGTAGGTACGGGAATTGCAGACAGCCACGAGAATCATCGAAAAAGAAGTTCTTATGCTCGAAAAACCAGAGCCACGCTTGGAACCAGCGTTATCAGTTGGAGAAGAAATTAAAATTAGTTGCCATAATACTCTGGCTTGGTTCCTAGTCCATCCGATAAAAGTGGCCTTTGGACATGAATAAAGGGAAGCAAAATTAATGGATGAAGAACCCAGAGGACATATACTACCGACCAAACATGACCATATCTTTTCTAGATTCATTGTTCTGTTCCTGTTATTTTTAACTCTCCAAGTGATATGTTGCACATATTCCAAGATGCTCTGGGTCAATCATAAAGACATCAGACTTTGAATAGATTACTTCAATCATGTAAATTACATTATATATATACATAAAAGATTCTTGTGGTGGCAGTTTTTCCGTTGCAACAGTTAATTTCACCGTTATTGGGAAATGAGAGGCTGACCTATTATCATGTTCTTGACACGACAAGCTACGCAGTTTTTGTTCAGTTTGCTTTATGTAAATGTTATCTGCAGAATCTTCAGAGGTTTGGAATTATTATATTTTTTTCCTTAAATTATTACTATCATGGAGTGGATCAGCCATGGACAGAGCATCTACGTTTTCCTTTTGACTCAATTTTAATATGCATCAAAACTTGTGACAGTGGCTTCGTTTTTTCCCAACCGAGCTCCTTTGTGTGAAATTACAATTCAATCCTCCCTTGCCCAGTAAAAGACAATAAAACTGAAACAAACAAGGAGGGACAATTTTTCTCTGTAAGCAGGGCAGCTCTTGTCTCTCTGTACGTGGGACAGAACTACCAAACTGTGTGAATTGAACTTCTGCCAAAACTTGTCATGTCCAGGCTAGAAATGTCAAAGTTCTGCATTACACACTTCTTACCAATAGCTTATAAGGATGCGCTTCAATAGTTAAAGGGTTCTCTTGAAAGTTTTACTCAAACTAAAGTATTCAAAACTCATAGGACTTGGATTTTTATGAATGTCTAGTTACTAAGAACATAAGAAATTCCATTTTATCAATACTCTTGGTATTTTTTATATTTAATATTGATAAAGTCCAAGCCATACGACATGTCAACAATAATATCGTTTATTGAGCCTAACACAACACTTTTCTTTTATTCAGGCTCGGGATTGACTAAATTCAAACCATATCTACTCAAATTAGGCTTTTAACAGCTTCGTCTTAATTCCAGAAGGTCGGTTTCAAATTTGCCTTATCAGAACAAAATTTCTATCAATAATTTCGGAAGATGCTGGAGCGTAAACATAGATATGCCTTGCGGATGTCTCCTTGAAATTGAAATGACAATCTTTGTCAACCGAAAATGACCAAGAGCATTAAAGCCTTTCTTTTTGGGATTTCGTTTTCCGTTTTTTCCCCTTATATCACTGTGTCCGGCTTTTCAAATGGCCCGCATATTCAAGGGTGTAAAAGAACAATATTCATCACCTTCATCCTTACAAGATGCTTTCTTCTACAGACCTGTGCAGTTAAAATTTGTAAGCGGGGATGAACTTGGTTAAATAAAACTTGAAAAGTATCCAATGAGAAACAAGGAAAAAAAATGGATTGAGGAAGAGAGACAACCATGGTTTAGTAGCCAAAAGAAATCAATGAATATTGAACAGAAGATGAAAACATAATTCAGTCCCCTAAGCAACTTGAATTTTTCTCTCACATTAAGCTTTGAATGTTATGGTTTTAGACAATCCATGTGGATTTGGTGTTCCACCTGTTCCCTCTGTCGACCCACATGTTTCCTTTTCCTTACCAATCATATACGCCGTCCTCTTGTGCGTGTCTGATGTTAAGATAAATTTGATTTATACATAGACATAGTAAATTATAAAGATACAAATGCACTTGCTCTTAATATACTTGCAATATCTTTTATCACGTTTGATTATTTCTTGTAAAAATTGTTAGTTCAGCCACGGCTGGTTTGAAACTAGTCTGCCCTAGAACCTACTCGGTCATGCTTGAAAAAAGATCAGATTATTTGGTGTCCACCACACACAGGTCGATTAAAGGTGAGGGATAGCAATGTGTCGAGAGTACCATAAAATTTTGAAACCATGACCAATCGATGTGCAGGATTTGGACAAGACAACGAATTTTGTTGTGTTCTCTTGGTAGATAGCTAACCAGCCACTTGGCCTCTGTGAGTTTAAGTCAAGAAAAAGCAGTGACATGAAAGCTGAAATTGAAGGAAGGAAGGAAAGAACACTTGCCAACCAAAAAAAGTTGTTCCAAGAGACCACAAAAAACTACCAGATTATGAATTGCTTAATAATATTTAAGAATTTTTAGGATCTAAAGAAGTAAGTGGTGTATCATATTTGTTGGTCACCAACACGTCCCTATGCAACAGAAGGGACCCCCGGTGCTCCTAAACATTTCATGATATGGACTAGGACCCTCCTCCCCTGAACTGACTGGTAATGTAGTAATGACATTGTTTTCTGGCAGTACATCTCCCTAGCATGTTATGATCATTGCTTATTCAATGTTTTATTGTAATAAAAATAATAATATTAATTGTTGAGCTTTCATAATGTTTTCTTGTGGGGCAGCTCTGGCTCCCTGCAAAATCTTTCCTTCACAATCCATCGTCGTTGTTATTATCAGTTATCTGGAAACTGGGTTTGAAAGGAATCTTATTTGTGACAGCAACATTTACAGTTTTGCTGTGGAATTGTCTTCCAATATCACAAGCAACATAATTAATATTGCAGATCTCTAGTCTTCGCGTACTGATCCATATGACAAGTCATCGTCCAAACCCCCGACTCGCTTTTGAAAATATAAATAAAAACATATGACACTTGTCGCACTGTCTTATGACGTTCGAGAGTGGAAAAATGATCGTGGCAATAAAAAAAAAAAAGGATTTTGAGTATGAGTGTGTGTAATGGAATGAATGTTCCTCTCTGGAATCAGTTCGTGTCCACATAGGTCAATTGAACCTGAAACTTTTCGGATGAAGTGTCTCTGCTTTTCTCTCCATTTTCCCCGCCTTCACCTTTCATTATCAATGGTTTGAGAAAATGGAAAGAAAAGTAAGGGGAAAAATGGAAAGTCCCATCTCCCTTCTCGGACTTTTATAACTTTCATTACCACGACTGCTTTATTGTTACTCAATTGCTCTCACGGAATTTTTTTTTTTTTTACTTTTTTCTTTCTTTCCTTCTTTGTTTTTAATAAGCTTTGCTTTAGCTGTTACTGTAGGCCTGTGCACTAATTTGCGAGGCTCGTGTCGATATGCTTATGATCGGAAAACCACCACGTCATTGAGAAGCCCATGATCTGACATGGATTGGTGCTGGTGGCTTCAGCAAGAGCATGTAAAAAGTCGCACAGGTTAATAGGAGCTAGGAGTTAGTGCAAGCAATAAAGTTTTACCGTTATATGTACAGAATCAGCGTGAATTTAAAGATGTGCTGCTGAGTCACCATCTGGTGACGTTGTTCTGATGCAGTATTGCAGTTTTCGAAGGGAACAAAGGGGTTGAAATATATATATTTTAAATTTATTTTATTTATGTGCCTATTTTTTATTTTTTTTAATGTTGTTAATAATATATAAATTTTGTAAAATTACACAAAATTTTTCTGACGCTTTTTAAAACATAAACGAACTTTTCTTACAAAAGTACAAGAAAGATATGCATATGTAAATTTTAGTATTTTACAAGTAGAGGGAAAGTATAGTAATTAAAATCAAGAATAGCAATGCTTTGGCCAAAAAAAAAAAAGGAACATCAATGCAATTTTTTTTTATAATAATAAGTGAATAGTTGCTCTTCATATTTAGTAATTTACTATATCTTGAATAAAATTATCTTTTTAAAAAAAATACACTTTCAGAAAAAGGTTGTGCTACTCTATCAGACTTGCATATTAAAAAAAAATTAATTTTAGAAACTGGTATAATTGAATCAAGCAAACATGCATATGACAGGAGACTGTTGAGCTTAATCAGATTGTTTGTCTTGTTACTTGGCCGACGATGTGTGTGGCGTCGGTGCACCCAGATATTTGCTTTTGAGGCAATCTTCAACTTGGATTAAATGTTGACTACTGAAGCATGATCTGTCTTATCATCATTATCTGCGAGCTACTTAATCATGATTGGAGGCCTAATTACAACCTTAAATAATCAAGCAATTAGAAAACCTAGTCTCTCGTGTAGTAAAACATAAGTCATATTTTACAAACATTATCTGATACAAAATATAAAATATTAAATAATTTTTATATTTTTTTCAATTATGCCACAACTTTATTTATTATTTTTATTTAAAATATATATTAAAATTTTAATTATTATTATCAAGATTCTTATATATAATATTTAATTAAAATATAAATATAAAGATGTAAATATTTTTAAAAATTTAATTTTTTAATTAATATTATTTTTAAATTATAAATTAGTTAATTATTATTTATATTATGGTTCAGAGGCTATTGCTGTGAATGGAACGTGTGGGATTAAATGCCAATTAATCATGAGCACCACAAAATCCTCATGGTTCCAATAATCATGAATTGATTGTAACTATTCGTCTTCATTTCCAATTCCACCTGTCTGTAATTTATGCACACTGCCTTTGTGTCTGTCTGTCATGTGATGGTGATTAGTGAGAAGATGAATGCATCATCAATTAAGGATCTAATTGTCGGTACCTACAGTTAATCTGTCGGGCATGCTTCTTGGCCGATCACATACTCAGTCTGACTCGTTACAGCGGCTGCCCAGATTTGAGATTTCACGGACGTGACTGGAAAATGGCAATTACTACGTCTAATTTTGTCCGGCTAAATGAAAAATACTCCCTCCAATCCATAGTATGAAGTAAAACAAAGTTAACAATTTTTTCATTCATTAAAAAATGTTAATTATACTTTTAAAATTGTAAGAAAAAGCATGCATTCGTGATTAATAATCATAATAAATTATTTTTTAAGAATTTAAATAACAATAAATAAATAATGGGAAAAATTAAAAAAATAATTACTTTGACTCAAATTAGAGCATAAAAGTTTTCAAACTTTGTCTCAAATTAAGTACCAAAGTACTTCTTTCATTTTCAAATATAAAAGAAAATAATAAATTCAAATAATTTAAAAAAGTTAGTTAATTATGATAATTATGTATCAAATTTAAAAAAAATTGTACTAAATTATTCTTGTAGTTAAGGAAACAAATTTGTCTAGTGAAAATGAATATCGGCTTTGCGTGGGACAATATAGAGAAAATGTGATAAATACTCCTTAAAATTTGTAATTGTACCTGTAAATAAAAAAAAAAACACATCCTACTTTATGTTATATTCAAAAAAGATAGAGTACTAGGTTTTATAGAAAATATAATTTTGATCTTTGTACTTTGCTCTTATTTTGCTTTTGATCTCTGTATTTTGCTCTTATTTAGCTTTTGATCCCTATATTTTTTTTAGTATTTTAGATCCCTATATTTTTATTTTTTATTATTTTTGGTCCCTTCAAGGTTTCTACACCTTGTTCATAGAGAGACTAAAAATAATAAAAAATAAAAGTATAAGAATCTAAAATACTAAAAAAATATAATGATTAAAAGCTATGCTTTTTCTATATTTTAAATTGTTAATAATTGTTTGGGCTAAAAATCATTTTTAGCCCAAATCCAATTATTTGGACTAAAAAAACTAATTTTAGCCCAAGTTCACCAAAATCTTCTAGAATGAAGGAAGGTATGTAAAGACTTAATCACTCAGGCATCACTTCGATAAAGAAACAGAAGTAAAGAAATGTGAGAAAAATTAAAATTAATGGCCATAAAAAAGTGGAGCATGAACTGTGAAAAAAACTTTGATTTAGTGCCTATAAAAGAAAGAAGCCACACACATATAGGGGCTTTCAACTCTTTAACTCTACAAACACATCTTTTCAACAACTCTAAACACTTCAACAATTTAACCCCAAAATCTACTTGCCTAGTACAAAAATCTTAACCTTGTACCATATTTTACTTTGCCAAGCGCTACTTCTTTTATCCTTCGGCAAATTTGACACAGTGTCCTTAATGTGTCGAGCATTCAGCAGAAAGTACTAAAATTCTCTAGCAACTAGTAGTATGGGTGAGCATCGATTGATTCGGTGCCAAAATTTGTAAAACTGATCGATTAAACAATGCTAAAAATATGAATCAAATCAAACTAAAATTTGATAATTCAGTTTAATCAGTTAATTTAATTTTGAGCTTTATATTAGGCCATTTGGACTTAAACCAATTTTGTTATTTTTTTCTACTAAGATAGACAAGGTTAGGGTTTTAATTTATCAAATTATATATTAACTTTTATTTAGGTATAAGGTTAAAAAAATAGAATAAAATAAAGTAATTAATAAATTAAATATAATTTATAAATCAATGAATTATATATACAGATGATAATTTGGTTAGTTTAGTCTATTCGATTTTAAATTTTATAAACCGAATTGAACTGACCAACAAAAATATTAAAAAAAATTGAACTGAACAAAAAAACTAAATAAACCAAAGCAACTGACAAAAATTTGATTCAATTTTGCTCACCCTTAACTAGTAGAGCACTAGCTCCTAACAAAACATCAATAATGAATGCCATCACTTTTCTTTTTTATTTTTTATTTTTTATTTTCTATAATTTTTTTATCATTATCAATATAATGTCTCCTATTGCCTTGCAAGTCTCACACGTTCTTCCATATTTATTTCTCTATTCCTTTTATTTTTAAGAATTTGTATTTGAGGAAATTGTCATGAAGACCCTTAAGAACTCATCGTTTGAATTTAAAAGTTTGGAACATCGCACCTTCGAGGACATACTCCTTTGACACACCCACAACAAAAACACGGGAAGCAATAATATTAATGAATTTTTATATTATTTAATTGGACACAAACATTTTGAACATGAAAAACTATACATGTAAGATTAAGTATTTAAGTTTTTTTCATAACAAAATTATGTATTTGTAATATACTACCTCTGACCTATATAGCATCCTAAGTTCTATTCAGAGATTTAATTGTGAAAGCTATCAATGATTAGAGGAATTTAATTTGAGGTGTTATTTTTAAATGAGGAAATACATGTACACAGTGACTTAATTGAGAAAAATGTGCGTAATTGAGAATTTAATTGAAGAAACATGTATTTTAATTATTTAATTGAGAATTTACGTTGATTGAGGTTTATAAAGATTAATCAAATATTTAGGTGCTTAATTATGGGCAAAATTGGGCCTAAAAACGTATTATGGTTATTTATGGTCCAAAATGGTCAATGGACTAGATTGGACCCAAATTATTTTGAGGATTTATGTCCATTAAGGTTTATAGAGGTTAATCAAATATTTAGGTGATTAATTATGATTTAAATTTGACTTAAGATTGTGTATTGTGATTACTTAGGTTCATAATGGATATTGGACCATATTAGGCCCAAATTATTAGGCTTAAGTGATATTTTCCGGCACATACCATATGTTGCAGCACATGGCACATATACTGTGGCATGTAGCACATTTGCAAAACTTATATTTCTATTTGAAAAACATAAATGTAGAGCGAGAAATAAAAGCCTTAGGTAGTGATTTGAGAGAGCTCTAATAAGGTTTTGAGGCAAGCACTCACAGAACATGATTTTATGCCTCCAATCACTCAAGGTAGCTTCCCTAATCTCATTTTTACCTTATAAACATTTTTTTAAGCTAATTTATATTTGGGTTAAGCTCGGGTGTTCATATTTGTGGGCATTTAGTCAATGAGTTGCTAAGGTGGTTTTGAGGTTGAACAAGTGTTGTTTTAGCATTGTAGATGCCATTTAAGGAATTAATAAGTGTAATAATAATGATCATGAGTGTATTCAAGGGTTGATATGAGTGTGGTAGTTGTTAGTTAATTAGATTAATTAATTTAACCCTGGATTAGAGTGTGACTAGTGTGTAGGCGCTTCGATTAGCTATAATTAGCATTACATTAACAATAGTTAGTATCACATTGTTTGTATATCATGATATTAATACCATTGGAGGTGACAATCCACTCGTTTGGGGAGCTTTATCAATAAGGAGTAAAGGTGACATTAGGGATGAATCTATAACCAACTTTATGGGAGGGCTAAAATTAATTTTAACATTTTTTACAAAAAAAAACCAAGTAAATTTAAGCATTTTTTGTACCTTAGGGGGCATGCACCCCTGCTTGCCCCCCTATGGACCCGTCTCTGGTAACCATTGTTAATGTGTGATAGGGTGTATGTGTGATTGATTACGTGTCATTTCATTATATTTGGAAAATATGTTCTGCATAGAAAGAATGTTTTTATTTGGAAAATTAACTGCCAAGTGAGTTGAACTGTGCATGAGTACTATGTATGGCATAAACATTTTTTAAAAGTTTTTTTTGTTTAATACATTTTTGTATGGAAATGTTTGAAATATGACTTTTTGGGTTTTTTTTTTTTTTGAAATATGTGTTGTTGGAGATTTTGTTCAAAGACTACCTACTACATGTTAAGCTCACACTGGATCCAATAAATAACTATTAGCTTGGACTAACTCATTTTTTATTAGGTGGCTTGGTTTTAGGCATAGTGTATTGAGGGATATAAAGTGTAGTTATGCAAATTATTTTTGCCAGGTTGTTTGAATGACACATGTTTGAAAAATAATCTTATATGTTCACTTAGCAATCACATGTTTGGCTGTATCACATGCATCCTTGCATGTTAATTTTGATTATTAGGACTTTAGTGTCTCATTCACTTTGATTAATATTTTTACAGGAAATAATTTAATCGATGAAGTACCTAAGGTGTAATTGGTGTGTATGGACACCATTAGATTGGGATGTTCTCTTTTTGTTTGGATTATGTATATTTGTTAATTTTCAGGGCATAATTTATGTGATGAACATGTAACTCTATATTGTTGATTAAACTCATATCTAGTTGCCATGAGATAGTTTTTGACTTTCATGTTCATATTTTGATGTGACTAAATGCTTTACAATGAGTTCGGAGTAAATTATTAACTTATGATAATTTATGTTGTTTTCACTATATTAATCATATTGAGTGGCTATAACTTAAATATAAAAGTTTGCATGTGATTAAGTAAATATTTGTATTTTATGTGTTGTCCAACATGTTTCATGTGTGGTCAAATTGTTCACACTTTGACTTTGACTTTGGTGTTGGTCTTGAGAGGGTAGTTGTTTTGAAAAAGTGTATTTTGACTCAAAATGAGAATTGGTGAATAAAACTCTCATATTGATGAATTTTTGTACAAAACCAAAACTATTAGCTATATTATTTCATAAGTTTCATGTAAGTGTTTGAATAACTTAATTTAAATATTTGTAGATAAAGTCATGCCAATTTAAAGTTTCCATGATTGTTCATATTGTCATCTTATTAATGTGGCACCATGCATCAGGACACATATTGCTTATGTTGTGACACGTGTCATAGAGGGTGAATTTCTCTTTGTATGTTGGATGTCATGGCAATGCATGTATACCACAGCATGTGACGCAAATTTTTTTAAAATTGTCCTTTTAAGTTTTAAATTCTTGCAATGGTCCTTTTGGACCCTTTTAAATTTTATCCTTGAAACTTGATAAAAAATATTTAACGCCTCTTTTAGTCTTTAAAAATTACTATAAAATACTTTTTAAGAAAAAATATTTTGGATCCCTAATCCCTAAGTAGGAGCTAAACTGTCAATCCATATCTCTCTCGACCCTCATTTTTAATAATGATAAACCCAACACTAACAGTTTATTAATTTTGAGGATAGTTGGCACCAAATAACAAGGAGATCAACAGCTCACAAGTTTGATATCAAACTTCCATTAAAAATAGAATGAAACAGTACCATTGCATCTCAATGATTTTAAAAATGATGAAAAAACCACGTGAAGTTAAAAATATAAAAATGCGAAGAGCTAGTTTTGGTGGGAAAAAAAGTGCAAACGAAAAATTGAAAACAAAAATAATATTTGTCGGGACCCAGATGGCCAAGAGAGAAGCGTTGAAATGTGTGGAGAAAGAGAACGCTGAATTGAAGAGAGGGAGAGTAGAGACCATGAAATAGGGGAAGAGGGAACAGAAGAAAGAGCAGAGAAAACAATGTGCGGGAGGGTGTTTGGTGGAGAGAAAGAAAAGGACGCGAGGTGGCACTATTCAATTCATATCGCAAGGGGAGGGACCACAAGGGCCCAATGGGCCAATGGGGCCCACGATATGGCCCTACATGGGAGGGGCAGACCGAGGAGCAAACACGCATGCGTAAGGTATGGCCTCCCTGCCCATTCAACTGCCTTTGTCCCTTTTTGTCCTCACCTCCCATGTCCCCCTTCATCTAACTAGCCAAGCCACCCACTCCCTTTAGTTTTTTTTTTTTTAATATTAAATATACCACCCACTATTCTTTCTCTCGTATTCACCTTACTCCAACACGGTACATAACATCAATTAAGAAAATATTAATTCTCATTCACTCGGCCCATTTGCACTCAGCTTTTTTTTTTAGTCATCAAAGGAAAAACGCTTGGAATTTATTTATTTATTTATTCTTTATGCCTGATTGAATAGATTAGACTTGTTTAAGAATGGGTCAGCCACCAAACACGGTATAAAATATTGGGTTGGGCCCAATATACTATTGACATAATCGGGCTGGGCTGTGCCGCAGGGAAACAAAGACGATGCGGAACATAAAATGTCCAAAGAGACAGAATGTGGATACGTGTGGTTCCGAAACCCTATTTGGGTTTGAAATAGAGTTGGAATAACAATAGAATGAACTTTGTAAGAGGTTTTTTGGGAAACGGGCCAACAATATTGTGCGCTTTTTTGTGAACCATTGCAGAATATAAGTTAATATCAGCGTAAATTTAGAAATAGCCTCCCTGGATCTTGATGGGAAGTAGCGGGGAAGACGGCCCATTTGGCAATGGTTGATGCTTCATTGATTTAACTTTTCTATAAAGAATATGACCAAATAAATAAATAAATAAAACTTTTCCACAAACAAAACAGGCAAACCTTATCTCCCTTCAAACTCCACTGCTTTCATTTCTGACCAACATTTAACCATCATTTATATGTACACATGCTCTCTTCTCAGGACTCTCTCTCAAAAAGTATCTTACAGTGATACTAGAGTACCGAGAGAGAGTAACAATTAGTATGATGATATAGTTTAGCATAATTAATAAAAGTAGTATTGAATATGAATTCAATTTTATAACAACTTTAATACTTTAGTTATTTTTTACACTCGCAAATTGGTTAGAAATAGTTTATATTTAGAATTAGAAGAACCGGGGAAACATGTCATATGCATATATATTAATTCCTGCATGCGTGTGTACATGAACCTCCCCTGCCAACCCCCACCCCAGCAGCTAAAGTACAATCCTTAACTTTTTTAAACAGGCCATTTACCTTAGAAGAAATTTAAAATATTTACATCTCAATATTATGGGACAGATTTTTAATAGAAAATTTTCCAAACTAACAATAGTATATTTAGAAGGAAATAAAAAATATTATGTCCTGTCCTTCAACGCATTACACATGAACATATTCTCACAAATGATTATGATTAAATTAAATTTAAAAATTGGCAATAATTTAGGCGAGCGATAGTGTTTACACGCGTCGCTATATATTGTGGACTGTAGATTATCAAGGGTAAATCGAGCCATTTCATCAAACTTCCGAGGCCAAGCGTCGCGGTCTTCCGCTGCACATAGTCACACGCACTCGTATCGCTTCTTCATCTACTCGACTCTCCGTAGTTACTATTGTCTCTCTCTGTTCTAATCTAATCCATCTCGCTCCCCGAAATCTCCATCATAATTTGTCTTCATATTCCTTAGGAACCCGTTCTAGAAGCATTAGCGAATCTTGTGCATTTTTCAATCGCAAGGTTTCTTCTCCAGCAGGTAGAAATGGCGGAGATTCAGCCTCCAGAGGGGCAGATGAATAATGGTGCAGGAACGCTGATGGTTAACTCTTGCGAACCCGTCCCTCCATCCAAGCGTCAAAGGAGGCCGAGTGTCAGATTAGGCGACATCGGAGACCAGCAGTACGATTCGCATGTACGTCGGAGCAATAAGCCATGGAAGCTCGGTCTCGATCACAGGAAGGACTCTAATGCCTCAGGTAAAGCCTCCAAGACTCGACCTTTGACAAATTTAAGTTCTGGAAGCGGTTTTGTGGATTTTAGCGAAACCCTAGAGGGTGACGAGAAAGAAAGTAATTTGGATTGCGTGGCGATTGGTAGCTGGAAAGTGAAAGAATCGAAAAAGAGAGGTACCACGGCCACCAAGCGGGTCAGATCAAATTGGGTTTCCAGAATCGACGAAGGAGGAGGAGGAGTCATCGGAGGGGAAGGGGAGGAAAAATATAGCGCCGGCGAAGACATTGATGATGGATATAGGGATTTTGATAAAGAAAATTCGGATAGCCCCTTGAAAGACCAAAGCCCAATTCATTCGTTGGAGAATCTGGGTGTTGAAGGTCATGGAAATGACAGAGAGGTGCATTATCACGGTAATAGGAGATCAATTAGGGCGAGGATTTCAGAGGGTAGGGAACATCATGATGGCATTGAGCTATCTGGCCCATCTGATACTGATGTGAGGGACTGGAAATGTGGGGATAGGAATGGGAATGCTGGAAGAGGGAGTTGTGGAGAAGATGGGGTTAGGATTTGGCTTAATGGACTGGGACTTGGTCGTTATGCTCCTGTATTCGAAATACACGAGGTCGATGATGAGGTTTTGCCCATGTTGACACTGGAGGATCTTAAAGATATGGGAATAAACGCTGTTGGATCAAGAAGAAAAATGTACTGTGCTATTCAGAAGCTCGGGAAGGGGTTTTCATAAGCTTCTTTACCTTTCTTGCCTAATGTAGCACTGGAGGATTCTCAGCCATAGCAAATTAAGATGGACATCTGAACCCAGCTCTAGTATGTTCTTCCATAACCTGTTTGGCTTAGAATGGCTAATCTTAGTCCCTCACATGTTCTTACTTCCAAACATCTTTTTCAATCCAGTGCAAGTACATACATGGATGTTAATTTTGTTGAAGTAGTTTTGTTTTTGTTTTTGTTCCAATGAACTAATTCTAATTATATCATTCATAAGTACAAAAGGCTACCATTATGGGAGAGAATATTTTTCTGAACGAGAAAGGAAATGAAATGCTGTATGACTTCGTCTCTGTAGTCTGCATCCATTGGGGACACGGATAAATCTTCATATCATTTTCTGTGGGTGCCTCTGGAGCTCTTGGCCTGTTTGTATTTATAGATGCCTATAATTTTTTGGAAGAGTTCCCAAGCCACGAGATGCAATAAAAGTAAAAAGCCAAATTCGTTTCGCTTCACATGTCATATGAAGTGTTATTCTTCGGGTAATTTAGCTATAATTTCTTGCATATTTTTGTCTGATTTGTTGGAGCCAGTATATTTTAAATCTCTTGTTGCTTGCAATTTCTGCACTGGCAACTTTCTATTCTCTGCTGCTGTTGAGAATCTGGTGTTTGACTGTTGGACAACGAGAGAGACGAAACTAGCTTTCTTTGTATCCAAGTAGGCAATGTTTCTGACTGCTTGCCTTTCAGGTCTTCCTGGTGATGTGTTTAGTCTGTAATAGTTGATTCTGTAAGCCTTCCCATGTGCCTCTTTCTCCTTCAAAGCAATGTGGGCCCTCCTAATTGCCAAGAGGACTGAATATTTTCTCACGCTCTTGGCCATTTATTTGTTGGTATGCTAATCATAGAGCACTCAGGTGGTGAGGTGATGACGACAAAGGTCAACAATGTAAACTGTCAAATGATTGCATCATTGGAAACCAAGCACCTGCTAGCTAGTAGACGGGGAGCTGTGTGTCTTGGTGGGAGGAATTCGATTGCATAGCGGCAATGAAGCAACCTAAGCGGTAACTTCCGGATTCTATAAACATCCATTAATGAGCCTCGAAAATGAATGATCTAACATTTAATTTACTGCCTCGGAGATCTTTTTTTCTTTTTTGTTTTTTGATTTTTAAATCCGACTCTTTGCATGTGTTCATCATCTTGCAACATGTATGGAGGCTGGTACTGTATGCGCGATGCTTTGGGCTGGTTCAAGTTGCTAATTCGATATATAAGAGTGATTTGATTCCAACAAAGGGTAGATATTTTTAGAGCAAAGATTGTACAGATAAACGAAGTGCTAATTTATCGAGGTTCCCTCCCGTTGGCAAATATAAACTACGAAATTTTCTCATGTCTTGGAATAAAAACCAACAAATTATGTCTCTCTCTCGGGGTAACTGTCACGATTCAAATCACAATCAACAGGAAAATATCGTTCTATTTGTATATTTGTTTATTTATTTTTCAAACTTTATACCATGTATTAAGAATATGTCGAGTTATTTAGGATCACGAAATTGAAGAGGGTAACTGCTTTGGTCAATATTTCTTGCTAGTGTTGTCAAGTAATTTGGCAGAAGTATAAAATGACTTGGCTTCTAGGGGAGAATCATTATCTCTGTGAACTTGCAAATCAAAATGAGCAAACGAATGATTCCAAGTCGCTGACAAACAACAGGTTGTTGAATTTAATCCCCACATGCCCATTCATGCGAGAGGGGTGGAAACTCAATAGTTCATCTCTCTAACCCAACTTCTCAGAATTTTCATTTTAATTGTAATAAATTGCAGCGATAGGGATTGAACTTTTAACAGCTTGGTTATCGAGGATAAGATGAGTAACCGGATTGAAAGAAATGGATTTTACGTTGTGTTAAAATCATTGGCACGTAGGAACTGTTGACACCAAGCACGCCTAATAGGCTAGTACTGGCTTGGCTTTGTTCTGCGAAGAATAGACATGACTGCACTCAACTACTCAGAATTAAACACCTTACATGCTACAAAAGAAAAACATAAATGGTTTAGATTGTATTTTACATTTAGAATACAGGGTAAAAATAATTTTTATTTATGAAATTTAATATAAACTCTAGCTTATCTGAATTACTCAATTTTTTCTTTTCGGTAAAAGAATAGCGCAACACAAGAATAAATCCTTCCTCTCTCTGGGATTCAACTTATAATACTCGGAAGTCGGAACATAGTTGTCTGATATATCAAAAACCGATATATAATAGTAGAATGTGCTTCCAACTTCCGAGTTCCAAGGGAATATATACAGTACAATATAAATCCCGTCATATACCCTTTTCATAAAAGACTTAATTGAACCCCATTAAGTTCCACCTTTTCACTTGGAACTAAATTTCGTATAGAATTCGGAGTAAGTTACACTGTTAATGACTTATGAACGCGCAACTTGTTATAATTAAATTTTATATACTTAGAGACACGGACAGCAGCAAGTTGAAGGCCTCTTTGAATACGGGCTCATTCAAACATTGATTTATGTCCGTCGGCGGAATCTTATCTAATGCATACCTGTTCCTCCATCCTCCTTCAACAGCTCTTGTTTGATTGGATGGCAATCCACAACAAATTCTTCTCCTCCCAGGACTTGTTTCTTTGAGGGGAAAAAATGTATATCATGATTGTGAGAGAAGAAGAGAATGTGGGAAGAATGGAGGGCGTGACATGAAAAACAAGGATCATTGGAGTAGCCGAGGATGCCTGCCAGCATAAACAGAACCAGACAAGAGGACAAGGACTCCTTGAATGGACATGTATTGCTAGGCAAGCCATCCTTGGCTACCACACATGACTCTGTGTTTCCATGCAACACCCTCTCTTCCTCTTCATCGAAGACATTTGAGTGAGTAGATTAATTTGATGCCCCAGCCTGCATGAGCACACCCCCATATTTATACCATCTTAATTGCCTTCCATTGTTCATTACATTACAATGTCAATGAATATGTTCCGCAGGAAAGAGGGACCAACCACATGGATGAATGGGAGAGTGAACCATATTGTTCGTTTTGACATTCACTCCATCCCTATCACATTTCTCCTTCATTACATTATCATCCCTATTTATGATGCCTACCTTTTTCACTCTATCTATCAATTTCATGTGTAAAATTCAAGCTTACAAATTGCAAGCATAACCCCTCTTATCCACGACTAAGTGAGATTCCTTGTCTTCTTGGAAACAATTAATCCGCTTGCCATGTATGATTCTAAAACTTATTATACCAAATTAATCACTGTTTATCACATTCCTTGTACTCCCTAGGTACATGTCAGGAGGGATATTGTTATATTCTATGAAAAAATTAATCCTTAGCTCGGATGAGAAGAAGATTTTAAAGAAGAAAGAATATTAGAACGTAAAGTTCTTTAAAATAATTTTTTATTAGTTTTTTTTAATTTTCTCTTCTAATATTCTATACTCTATATTTTTCTTCCCCCCCCCCATTCTAACCAAGCATAAATGTCGAATTAATGTGGCGGATGAGTTCATTTTAAGGGGTATCCTTCATGCCTTGCCTTGATATTCTAGCTGGACATGTTATTTTTATCCTTCTATACATTCTTTCACATGGGCATTGAGTTTTCAAGAATCAATCAAATCAGTTACAAAAAGGAGTAACAGAGACATCAAATGGGCTGGAACTCCTTCTCTTTCCTCACTTTATGCGCTCATTAATTATTCTTATTCCAAATCATATCATATACTCTTAAACCACGTTGCACATGAATACCAATGTCTTTATTTTTTTAGCCAGAATATGGATATCTATAACAGACTTTTAATCAACCCAACAAACCACTCTTTATAAATGAATTAATTTGAATTCCACAAAAAAAAAATTGGAGTTGAAATAAATCAAATACAATCACGAGGGTGACTTCAAAGTAGTGAGCTGTTTTTGACATCCATCACTTGGGTAGATGTATATGTTAACAATAGGATCAAAGTATTAATTAAGGGGCGAAAATGAGAGATTTTTTGTTTTGGAAAAAGGGGGGGTGTTACTATGGTTGACTTAAAATTTGTGGTCACAGGCAAAAAAGTTAAGAAGGATAGGAGGGAAGGAAGCAGAGGGCCATAATGAGGAACAAAATACATTGTTCCAAGCTTCCCCGGTAAGAAAGTATATTTGAAGGGATCGACTCCCGGCTTGCTCTCCACTTTACGATGTCTATCCTTCTTATGTGCCAAAAACAGTGAGATCTAAACGCATCGTGGATCGGTGAAGGAGAAGCCCCAAAGCCCATTAGGCTTTTCGAACCCCACAACCATCTCACATACAGTAAACCGTTTTCTGCTTCTTCTTTCATTTTATTTTTTTGACCAGTTCTCTTTTTTTGGTTTGCTAACTCAACAATCAACATAATATGAATAACCAATTAGGTTGGTCTAAGTGATAAGTAACTCAATTTTATTTAAACAAAATCTCAAGTTTAAATTTTGTGTATGCAAAAAACTCTTCTCCTATTAGAAAACCTACCCACCATAGATAGGGGTGCGATGTAGGTCAGATCTGGATTAATTAAATTTGTTGAGAAAAACAGATTAAACACATGCACAGGTCATTCCCTCCCATTAAGTTCAAAAATGCCCAATTAATTAATCAGACGTGCATATAAAAAAAAATACTTGGCGAAACTAATGATATTAATATCTAAAAACTATTTTTATAGTATCATAGACATATTTTTTTATATAATTTTTAAATTAGCGTTTAATCATTGCATAATTAATAAGTTGTTAAATATAACAAGGTTTCATTTTTTCCATTTTGTTAAAACAGTTAAAGGATGTTTGACTGTAACTACTGACTTTTTTTAATTTTTTTAATAACATATTAACATATTTTTATCTACATAATCTTTTAATTATTTTTTTTATCACAGCAGGAGCGATAGATATAGGTCAAGAAGTAAAATAAAATGGCCATAATTTTATTTTTTTGGGTAAAAAAATGGCTATAATTTTAACATGTATTAAAAGACTTGTTAAGAGTAAATAATATAATATTCGTATAAATTAACATCTAAATTTCGTTTCCTTTAAAAATAGCTGTTGTACAGTTTTACTGTGTGGTTGGATTAGCTAAATAATCAATTTTGTGTGTTAAAAATTTGATTTTTCAAAAAATTATCCAAACACAAGTTTAAATAGGTAATCGATTATTGAGAGGAAGAATATTTTTTTTTTAATTGAGCTGTCTCACTGAGCTTTTGAAATAAATTTTCACCTTAGATAATAAATAGCAAAGTTGACGGCAGCTTTAAATGGTACTCCTTCCGATCTTATTTATAAAAAAAAAACTGTATTATATAATTTAAAAAAATTAGTTAATTATGTTTGTAAATAAAAGGATTGAATTACAATATTCTTCATTAATTGTGTTAATTAAATCTTAATTAATTGTCTCATCTGACTCTGAATGATAAAATTATGATAGATAATTTAAGAAGTTTGTAATAAATGCTTATTAAAAAATATAATTTTATTTTTATAAAAAATAAATTAAAATGATAGTTTTTTTTATAAATAAAAATAAAAGAAGTATACATCTTAGCTACGTGGTCAATAATGCTGGCGTTTGATCAACGTGTTGGTAAAAAAAAAAAAAAACTCTTGTCAAGACCTGTGCTAGTGCTATACTGCTATATCTGTTGAATGTAAATGAAGGCGTATTCTTTCTTTCTTTTATTTTTCAGTTTATGTTCAATGTATTTCAAAGGTGCCCACATAAAACGAAACATTTTCATCCAATATGATTTATATTCATTTATATAGAAATTAATTTATATATTACTATTTTTATTAATTATTATAAAATTTGATGTTTGATATTTTAAAATTAAATATTTTTATTTTATTAAATTTATTTAAATTAAAATATATTAAGTTATTTATTTACATAAATTAAATTATTAATATTAATATAATTTAATTTTTTATAATTAATCAAATATATAATTTAAATAATATATTTTACTTCTTAAATAAAATTTAACAAATTTAATAATATTATGCATAAATCTATCAATAATTTAATTTTAAAAAGTAAGGTTTTTATGATAATTTATATAGTTAAAATTAATTCTGATTAAAATATTTAATCATATTCAATTCTATTAAAGTTAATTTAAAAATATTCAAATAAATTGTGTTATAATATAATTAATTATAATAAAAATTAATTGTATTAATAAATTATTTTTATAATTAATTATATCTAATTAAAATTCGCTCTTAGTTTAGAAAAGTAAATATTTTATATTAATTGGAAATCAGCAAGAATCATGAAACTGTAAATCCTTCATTAAAAAAAAAAAAAGAAATTGATAGCCGTAACGTGATCTGATAAACTGATCAAATCAACATAACTTGCATTAAAAATACAAAATGGCGGGAATCAAGTCCGATAGATTTTCGGTGTTAACAGAACAGTGCCTCAAATAGCTGCGTCTATTTCTCAACCGTAAAGTTGTTTTCTCTTTTAGCTCTTTCTCGGGCTTCCCCTGGAACAGTATGACAACAACCGACCCCTCCGACTCCGATCCTATCACTGTCTCCGATCACCTTCTTTCCTTTCTTCTCGCCGAAACCCCCACCGTCCTTCACTTCAAAGGCAAGTGGTCCCTCATCACTTCGAAACTTCACCTTCTTCACTCTCGACTTGCCGATTTCTCCTCCTCCTCGAACTCTCTCTCTCTAGACCTTCTTCTCTCCGTATCCCACACCCTCAACGATGCCGTTTCCCTCGTCAAGGATTGCCAGTTCCCCACCTTGTCAAGCGGAAAACTCAAGACCCAGAGCCTCATTGACTCCCTCCTTGCCAGCCTCGATCGCCATCTCGCAGACTGCGACGTTCTCTTCAAAAGCGGCGTCCTCCTGGACGACGCCGTTTCAACTGCCTCTAACAGGGACTCTGCTCGATCTGAATCCAGAAATTTGATCACTCGTTTGCAAATTGGGTCGTCGGATTCTAGGATTTCGGCTATGGGCTCCTTTCTGGGTTTACTACATGAGGATGATAAGAATGTGATGATAGCTGTGGCACAGGGCGTGGTTCCCGTGCTCGTTCGCTTACTGGATTCGAGCTCTTCAGAAATGAAGGAGAAGATCGTCGCCGCGATATCCAGAGTTTCAACGGTGGATAGCAGTACATATGCATTAATCGCCGAGGGTTTAGTGCTTTTGAATAATCTTCTTCGAGTTCTTGACCATGGAAGTGGGTTTGCTAAAGAGAAAGCCTGTATTGCCCTCCAAGCTCTAACGTTCTCTAAAGAGAACGCTAGGGCAATCGGGTCTAGAGGTGGTATTTCTTCCCTATTGGACATTTGCCAAGTAGGCACGCCGGGTTCCCAAGCTTCCGCAGCTGGAGTTCTGAGAAATCTTGCCGTTTTCCCTGAAGTCAGAGAAAACTTCGTCGAGGAGAATGCGGTTGTTGTTCTGCTAGAGCTCGCTTCTTCGGGTACTGCAATAGCCCAAGAAAATGCAATTGGTTGTTTGTCTAACCTAATTTCTGATGACGAAACTCTGAAATTAATGTGTGCTAAGGAAGGAGGGATTGAGTGTTTGAAGAATTTCTGGGACTCAATTCCGTCCGTTCAGAGTCTTGAAGTTGCGATTGAGTTATTGAGGTGCATGGCATCAAGCCCATCGATTGCTGAACTTCTTATCTCAGATGGGTTCATCCAGAGACTCGTGGGCGCGTTACATTGTGGTGTATTGAGGGTGAGAATTGCGGCCGCTCGAGCTGTTTATGCTCTGGGGTCCAGCACCACAAAGGCGAAGAAGGAGATGGGCGAATGTGGATGCATTACTCCATTGATCCAGATGTTGGATGGCAAAGCCGTAGAAGAGAAAGAAGCAGCTGCAATGGCTTTGTCAACACTCATGTTATATACGGGCAATAGAAGGATTTTCCTGAAGGATGAGAGGGGTATAATGAGTGCGGTTCAGCTTTTGGATCCGTCAATACAGAATTTGGACAAGAAATTCCCAGTTTCCATTCTGTTATCACTTGTGCATTCTAAGAATTGTAAAAAGCAAATTGCAGCAGCTGGTGCCAGTGAATATACACGAAAACTTGTAGGGATGGATGTTGAGGGGTCTAAGAAACTCTTGGATAGCCTTGGTCGTGCAAAGATATGGGGAGCATTTGCAAGATCCTTAAGATGAAACTTTCCTTCAAATTCCAAACAATGGATAAAGGAGCAGGAGTTGATTTATTGATCTGCATTTATGATAATTTATTCAGTTTTTCTTTCTTCCTTTTTTTCTTTTCATGTTAATAATTTGTGATCACTTCTCTTTTGTTTAGGGACTTGATGTAGAATGTGACCTAGTCGAAATTGAGTTAATTTGTATACATGGGAATATCCACTTACATTCTGGATAGTTTGTTATTGATTTGACAATTACAATGGAGTACCAACTACCTAGTGAGTCCGCCTTGTAAGCAGAGCTCAGTCGTGATACCTTGATCTCTCTAAATTCTGATATGCTCTGCAGCCTGCTTTAAATGCTTTTGCTTCTATCACATGATATAGGGTTGGTTCTGAAAAGAACGCAGTTTCCCACAAACTAGGTTGCCAGAAGAAAAAATGGCATATCTTATGTCCGTATGACTGATTCGGATGATCGATGTTTGCCTATTAGTGCTTACCTTGAGTTACAAACCCCATTCTGTATCTTGAACATTGATAATCTTAGGATGTTGCTTCCTTGAGTAGATACTTACCCCAAAGGCCACTTGACCCTAATCATCGTGACAGATTGCCTTGGGGTGTCCTTTTTCCGGCTTTACCTTAATTGGTAATCTGGTATTTGATTTGATTATTAGAGGGTTGGTCAGTGGAAATTTCATTAAAGTGTTCCGAACGACCTCCACTCAATTTTCTGTGAGCACCATGTGCATTTGTTCGCGATCATGTGCATCTTGTCTATGGGTTGCCCAAAATTGCATTTCTGTTGGCTGTTGCCTTAACAAGGACCTACCTAAACCCGTTTTGCTCTCGAGTCTTGAATGCTATAGCTTCAGGGAAAAAAAAAAAAAAGAAGATTATCATTATCATTATCGTTATCATTGTTATTATTATTATTATTATTTTGAAAGATCATCTGTTGAAATTCTCTGCTCTACTGCCTCACCGGAATACTGAACCAAATTTTCCGTTGTCGTGATCCCAATCGAAATTGATATGCCTATGACAACTGTAGCCGGCGAATCTTTATCAATTCAGCGTGTATTCCGAGATTTTCAGTGTTTTTTGCGCGCAAATCATGTGAAAGAAGGCGAAGGAGAAATTAGAAAAAGACCCTTGACTTCTTGGTTGAAGGTTAGTAATACATCTTTTTCTTTCCAGTTTTAGAATTAACTCATTTTTAAAATGTTTAAGAATCACATGCTTATACATATTTCTAATGCCTGGTAAATTCTTAAAACGTAGACTGTCATATGCGAAAGATCGCTTACAGTCTGATATAGAAAGTACTTGAGAACGGGGAAGGATCAGATCATGGCATTCTTGGCTGCAAAAGCAAGAAAAATCAGTGGGAAGCTTAATAATTACAATCTGAATTCCCCTATATGATGAAAGAAACATGCCTACGAGGATGGGGCCAAGGTGTCCCAGTTTGGTAAGTTCACAGGATTACTGTACCAAATACCAAATAATAGATGTTGCTCTCCATTATGAACTATTTATTTTTGCTCACCCTCTTGCTTCTCACTATTTCCTCCCCATGACAATCATAATTTTATTTATGCCCATTGGACTTCGAGGCAGTGTCAAAAGCTACTTTTTTTTTTTTTTTCATAAGTTTATGCCCCAAACTTGTTCACGCTTTGTCTACATATCTTAACGGAGGAAAAATGAAATTTTTGTTTGGCGAGAAGCATATGCTTCAATTATTCAACCTATGAACTTTGCCTGTCTCAGAAAAGTTTGAGTTATTATTTTTTGGTGTTTTAAAACATGCATGTTTGTCTTTGTTTTCATGATTAATAAGTAAATTTTTTAGGACCTGAAAATTATGTCGGTAGGCGATTAGAAAAATATATAATTCTATTTTTAATAGGATTTTTATTATGAAAAGTGTGATCCCTCTCTGCTAAACCATCTCAAAGCTAAAGTTACATGAATATAATAATAAAAAACATAATTTTATGCCCCTATATTTTGTTAGTATTTTACTATAAATTCTTATTTTTTTTTTATGTTTCAAAACTCTACACTTTTTATTTGTTGGTGTTCTAAATTTTTAAAACACTAAAAAATAAAAAGGTACGGATCCATAACACTCTAAAAAAGTATAAAAATTTATAATAAAATGGCAGTAAAGTGCAGGAAATTAAAATATATTTTTTAATATAATAATAAAAGTTGTTTACTCAGATTACAAAGAGGTTAAACCAGGCAAGAGATTGAATTGTTTGGATTTGAATCGTGGAGCGATTTATATTTTATCATCGGCGACGGAAAACTATCACTTTTCATAACAATGTCACGAGTATTGCTGATATATAGTATATATTTTCCGGAGGAGAGGACAAAGTAATTAAAAATATTGAGAGGGAAACTTGTGCTGCTAGCATTGCTAGGTCTGTACGCATTCTCAGGGAATACTGTACTTGAAGATTCCTGTCAGTCATCACTGTTTATTTGTTTTGTTGATAAGGTTTTCAGTAACATTTAGCGTTGTCTTCATTTCATTGCACTGCGCCAAATTCACTCTCGCTCTAGCAATTCACCCTTTCTAATCTTCTCAAATGACTCTCAAAACCTTTTCAATTCGTTTTTTCACCGACGTATTGCTATTGCCATCTTTCGCAAGTCCAGATAGTCACACTTCATGATCTTGTTGCTCATGTTTATTATTCTCTTATTTAAAAATGTAAAATATTTTGAGAGCCTAAATATTTAAAAATATAAGATGTATTTAATATTTTAAGATGTAATCATTATATTTTTTTAAAAGTGATCATAATAAATAAATTAATTTATATTTATTTTAAAGTAAAACAATCTATTAAGTAAAGATAAATATAAAAAATGATGTTAATTTAGCATATGTAATTACTTAATTGAGGAGTAAAAGTCGATTAAAAATACCTTACATATTTTAATATAAGAAATAATAATAAAAACACCTCTATCTATTTCTGCTACTTTCTCCTTTTAAAAATATTATATTTTTAAAAAGTTGTAAATTTTTTTAATATTAATACAATTTCATGTTTTTTTGCAATTTTGTTTTGTTAAATTTACATATACCTATATGTATGTATGTATGTATGTATGTATAAAATTTATTATAAGTGTTGATACGTCAAATATGAGTTGAGTTGACTTAACACGGGAAAAGCCTTTAGGTATTTATTATAAGTGTTGATACGTCAAATATGAGTTGAGTTGACTTAACACGGGAAAAGCCTTTAGGTGGACTGGAATTGACCTGAAAAAGATTCGTGTGTCAGTGCGTGTGTGTGAAAGACTCATAAATTTATTATGTGTTTGTATAATCCACTTTCAACATTTGTAGAGTATTTCCATGGATATTCAAATGCTAAGTTACTTGGTTTACAAAATTTTGTTCGAAGTGCATTGAAAAAGCCACTGGAGATCCATTTCCTCAAAACTCCTTTCACTTAAGTTTCCATTTGAAGTTGGGAGTTGGGAGGGAGTGACTTACTTTTATTTTACCATTCTACCTTTATTACTTACCAAAGTTTTTCTTATATTGTTAAGCTTGTAATTTTTCACGAACCACAAATTGCAGAGACAAGGTAAAACGTGATATGGAAAGCTACTATTGACATTAAACTAAAATTTCATTAGCTCAAGAGAAGTAATTACCCAGTATTGCTTTGTATTCAATTGGTCAGACAGACAAATAAAGGAAAGTACTGTTTTGCGAGATTAGGAACATTCAGCGTCCTGGTTAACCTATCAAATTTTATTTTATTTATTTAATCTTAGTTTTATTATTCAATATATTAAATTTTATGTTATTTAAAATTTTAATTACATGTATTTTCCAAATTGTACTTTATAACAAAAATTTCATATTATATAATCATTGACATTTAAAAAAATGCATTCAAATATAAATTTTATTATAATAACTGATTTTTATTAAATTAATTTTTGCTAAGTGAACTTAACAAATTATCTTTCAGTGAATGAAAAAAAGAAGAAGAAGAGCTCTTAATACTTTAAGATTTTAGGTTAAGATACGTTGGTATATTCACTTATATGTATTATCTTGAAATCATTGTGTTCTTCCCCCACATGAGAAACTCCCTTGAACCAACAATAAGCCATGTCATTTGCAAGCTACGGCGATTATAAGTTCATAACATGGGATAGAGTGATGATATCGTGGCCATTTTTAGATCAAGATTCATGAAAGTCTGGGTATATATTCAGAGTTTCATGTTAGAAACCATCAAAATTTGGTTTGTAAAATACTAAAATTAAACACACGATACCCCGTCGACGACAATCACGTTGACGAGGAGGCCTCTTCTAACCAGTTGAATGAAGATGGCGCAGGGTCCATTGTCGACAATGCGCTATCTTAACATGATTAACCAGGACCAGGTTCAATATTCAATTAAAATATCATAAATCTTATTATACATGGCCTTGGATCTGCCAAGCGCTCAAGTATACTAGCTAATCTAATTCCTGTACATGGCTACAGGACAGGTGTTGTATTCAATTTCAATGATTTTTAGAAAAAATTTCAAGGTTTAAATTTCAGCCGATTAGATAATAAAGCATCCATCAAATGAAAAGGAAATAATATGAAGTGAGAATGCTCATGAGTCATTTTCTTCTTCTTTTTTTCTCATAATCTTTTCCAATTGTTTTTTGATTTGATAATGTTTAAATTTAACTGAGTATTATCGGATACTAGATACTGTATCAAAATTTTTTATCATTCATGGAATTTTTTTTTAAACAATAATTTCTTGATTTAAAATTTAAAATTAATTCATTGTCGCTTTATAAAATAATAAAAATTCCATATGGCGTGGCTTCACAAAGGGGAACTGGAGGGCCGATCCCCGTCCGTGGGGGAAAGCTGAAAAGTAAAAAGGCTGTGTTGAATTTGATGAATAAGCGAAACGTTTATACTTTATAGGACCAAGCGACAAGTCGTTTCTTGCTTGTTCCTGCTAGACATCAAATGCAATCTGCAAAATCTTCTCCCTCTCCTTCCTCTCACTGTCAAGTTGGAGAATTGAGCCATCCCTTTTCGGACTCGAGTCCTGCCGCGCTGCCTACGGTGTAACTGGTGGGTTACCTGTAAGTCTTCTCTCAGGTTACATTTGTAACTTGACTTTTTTTCTTCTCCACCCTCGTTTCGTAATTATCAGATTGTACGTATTCCTAGCTTTCTAGGTATATTATTTGTCTGCTTTTGACCCTGGCTTTAGCGCCCTAACTTTAGTGCAAGTTACGTATGATTATGCTTTATTAATTCTTACTTGTAGCACGACATTCATTTCAGTTCCAATTGGGGAAAGCTAGCATTTCAGTATTAGATTTTGACATGTAGATTGCATGCATTTTTGTTTTAGCTTGTGCAGGAGTTTGTTAATTGCAAAATTTTCGAGCTACGCATGTTACATGGTTTGCTAGGAATATACTGCTGTGCAACAGTGCTGGAGAGCTAGGATAAGGCTTTAGTGAATGATTTGAAGCTTTCCCAGAATCCCATTACGCCATAAGTCCAGTGACTAGCACAGAAATGTGACTACAAATTCAAATATTATTTGTATGATTGTCGTTCATGTATATATTTTCTTCCCTTATGCCGAGTGTTTGAGAGTTTAAAACTGAAAACTCAATTTTCTGGAGTTTGAATTTTCTGATAGAATGCTAATATCTATTGTGGAGAAGTTGAAACTTGGGCCAAAATCTTGTATAACCATGTATGAAACTTTCAACTCAATTTATAAATGTTTTTAAAATCCCCAAACTGGGTTTTATTATCATATATTGATATATAAGTGGTCACAACTGAATGGTGATAGATAATTGTATTGATTGCAACTCTTTGTCCTCTTGTAAGAATAGACAACCACGGTAGAGAACTGAAGTTTTGCAGTTTTTCTAAGAATATTACTGTAATCATCATTTGCCCGTGTCTTTAGGTTGCTTTTGACTCTTACTCTAGAGTATTTTCATAATAGAGAGTTCAGGTTTTCTATCACTCACTGGAATTTATTAAGATACGTGGCTAAGGGGGGAAAGTGACCTTTTGCTTTAAATTAAAAAATAGGTTAGCTTTAGTAATCTTGGATTCTTGGTGAAAGGTCTAATTTGAAGGTTTCTGCTCTATTTATATTTTACTGGAGTTTTATTTCTATAAAATTTCATGCCCTTTTTCTTTCTTCTTTTCTCTTTTGTTATCTTTTTGGTTCATCCAAGAGAAGAGAGAGCTCTTCAAACTATGCTTTGTAGTAGCATTTTAAATTCATGAGCTCAATGATTTGTTAAAGGAAATATTCTTGTCTAACAAAATTGTATCATTATTTCTGCTTTTATATGTAGTACATGAGGTCAAATAAATAACTGCTTTTATATTTTTATAATGTTGATAACCTTTGAAAAATTATACTAGAAGTCTAGACCGATGTTTGGGAATGTTTCACTCTGGCACTACCTAAGGGTTTGGTTGTTATGCTAGCCTGCTTTACAAGGTTGCGCCTTTCATCCTCCCCAAAAATTGTCTAACCAAATTTGTTGTTGATTGACTGTACGTCATGCTGTTGCTGTTCATATTTGTTAGCTGTAAATTTTGATTTGGACTGCTTGCACGAACTTCTCCATCTGTGGCTAAATCCCCTGGATGCAAGATGGATGATGGCCACCAGCGTGAAAATGGTAGGCAGAAGGTGGACTACTACAGAGGAGCTCATTCCCTGGTAAATAGAATGCTTAAATTTTGCTATGTTTTTCTTAAGCATGCTCTACTGGAATTGTTTCATTGGACTGAAGTTTAATTGTGCAGTGGAGTATGGCTCCCCAACATCAGGTAAAGGAACCGAATGCCTTGGTTATGAATAAGAAGATTATGTCTGTTATTGCTGAGAGAGAAGCGGCAATTCGAGAACGGAATGCAGCTTTATCTGAAAAGAATGAAGCATTGGCTGCTCGAGATGAAGCCCTTCGGCAGAGGGATGAAGCACTCCTGCAGAGGGATAGTGCCTTGATGGAACGGGATAATGCTCTTGCTGCCCTACAAATCCAGGATAATGCTACCAACTTCTCATTGGGTTGTGGCACTCAACGTGGATCAAAGAGGTTGCACCATTCCTCCAATCATTTCAGTCAAATGGCAGAAACTGCTTATAGAACAAAGGACTTGACCACAACTGATGCTTTCCCAGTAACTATTGTAGCTTCTGAAGCAGGCAAGTATGACCAGGCTAAGAGAACAAGGGATGACAAAACAGATTCTTCTAAGGTGTCAAAACCGTCAGGCAAAGGTAAAAAAGTGAGTAAGGACTTAAACAGGAGGGCTTCTTCTGAAGTGACAAAAATCAAATCTGAGTGGGATAAACAGGATGTTGGTTTGAATTTGATTCAATTTGATGAGAATACCATGCCAGCCCCCGTTTGCACATGTACCGGAGTTCCACGGCAATGCTACAAATGGGGGAACGGTGGGTGGCAGTCATCTTGTTGTACCACCACCTTATCCATGTATCCACTACCACAGCTTCCTAATAAGCGACATGCGCGAGTTGGGGGGCGAAAGATGAGTGGAAGTGTCTTTACAAGACTTCTTAGCAGGGTGGCCGCGCAAGGCCGGGATTTATCCATGCCATTGGATCTCAAGGACTACTGGGCAAGACATGGAACAAATCGCTATATCACGATCAAGTAACCTGTAAAATTTCCTTCCACATGGAGTTTCGTGTTCCATTTCTATCTCCTCTTCCTGGCCTTCAATTGAAATTGTGTCTTGACACGTACGATACGATATGCTTGAATGTTTGTTGAAGCAAGGGAATTTTTCAGTATAAGGCTGGTCCTCTAGCTTAATTTTAAATTACTGGTATATGGCTAGACCCAACATCTATTCCTAAATTGTGGATATCCGTAAGATACCCTCTCTGTAAATGTAGTAGTTTAAATGGCCAAAACTACGTAGTGTGAGCCTTTTTGCTGCCTTGCCAGTTTGTTATAAATTCATTGCTTAGAAAACACTCGTCTTCCTTTTCTTAGACGTTCTATCTTTAATCTTATGGATTACTGTCAAAGATTCTTTTTTCTTTCCCTTTTTTTTTTGGTGGCCAGGAGATTATTGTTTGGGAGCAGCTATCTGTCAAGAAATGGTATTACTCGCTCATTGCTAATTTAATATGCGTTTTACTTTTAGCTTCATTCTCCCAATTAGTTTTTTCTTCTTTCCGTTGGTCTCTGTGCAAACTGAAGTGATTTCTTACTTGAAAAGCTCCATCAACTTCATTCATCTTTGCCTTTCTCTAATTGAAAAACGTGCATCAGTTTCTTAGTGCAGATTTTTTAAATAATAAAAGTTATTGGAAAAACATAAAAGGACCTAAAATATTAAAAAATAAAAGTATAAAAATTTAGAACATAAAAAAATTGTAAAAATCTATAATAAAACTTAATTAAAGTGCAGGGGTTTAAAATTATATTTTTTCATAATTATTATATAATATAATCAATTTAAAATAAAAGAAAAGAAAGATGTGTTAAGAAAATTAGAGAGAACTTTTTACATCTCTCGCTCTCTCTGAATGTATAACTATATCCAATTCGTTACTATTTGTAGTTTTGATTTTCCTCTATAAAATTATGCTAATTTCCGTGGCCTACCAATCTCCACCTTCATCTCCAAGTCTTCTTGTACAGATTCTGCTATCTAAAATTTTGAATCAATATGAACGTTAACTGTGTAATTTACAAGTTGAATGGGGGAATTGGCCACCAAGTGCCCGAGAGGAAATGAATTGGATATGTACAAATATTTACAACTGCATATACAATAACCACTTCGAGAGAAAAACAATGTCATTTCAGCTGCTGACGTCAAAGTATTTTGGATTAGAAGGAAAATGATATTCCACATGTAACTGCAACGTAAAACAAGAGAAGACTATGATTAGATGAGACATTAAATAAAATTTGGAAGAATCAAAATTTAGTGCAGAAAGCTTTTACGTTCCTCTTAAAAACTCTCACATACCTTGCCCTCATCTTCATCTGAATGACGTTGAGGAAACACTACCCTCATATCGTCATACAAGTAGAAACGCCTTTCATCTTCAACGTCTGTAATATGGCTCACTTCTGCTGACACAGGATCAGATTGGCACTTATGAACTGCCCTTGAACGTTTCCTAGGCAAAGGGCATAAGAAGCGGAGGTGAAGGGCGTAAAGCAGAACTCCATTGTTGCACTCACTTGTATGTTTGCAACGACCATATCCACCGCATTCTAAGTTCAGAACATCTTTATCTCTACAGCTAGCATTTGAGATCGTTGAGGACTTAGCACCCACTCTTATGTCAGAATCTCCTTGGCTTTCTTTCCCAGTAGTAGAATTCAAACCAGATGACATCAAACTGATCTTTTGCCGCAAGAATGTCTAGTTCAGATATTCACATAAAAAACAAATCAAACTATGGTACTAAAATTTCACCTTAGTAGTAAACGTTGGCCTTTAACGGGACAGTAAGAGCATAAAGTTGGAGTAACAGAGATGAGAATGTTGATATGAATGTATGGATATATACGTAAAAACAGAATTCAAAATGAGCATATACAGGAAAAAGTGGGCATCACGTCTATTGAAAGAAAAATGATAGAAAATCATTTGAGATGGTTTAAACATGTACAAAAAAAACCACAAGAAACACTTGTGAGGAGAGTGAAATAGATAACTTTGAACCCTGTCAAGAGAGGTCAAGGAAAGCTAAAAAAAATACTTTCGAAAGTTGTTGATCGAGACTTCTTAAGTAACAACATTTCTATAAGCTTGATAAATGATAGAGCACAATGGCATCGTATAATTCATATAGTCGACCCCATCTAGTGGTATAAGGCTTCTTGTTGTTGTAGAAGGATAGGGAATCCCCCTTTACATAAAAAACATCATCATGCCTGACTATGATATGTGGGATTTAATCATTTAACATGAGAAGTTGAACATCTGCATTCAATATATGAAGATTGAAGACAATGATTGCTATACATAGACATCAATATCTTCACATGTCCCTCGGCTTAAATTTTGCAATTTTCATGTAAAGCAAATTATCGCAAAATGGATTAGTGCACGCTGTTAAAAGATTTGAATATAAAATTCCTCACCTTAGTACCAGCGGGCATGTCGCACAAATCATAATTGCAAAAGAAGGTGTGAATGGGAGTCTTCTCTGGATTGCTGAGGACCTACAGTTAGAAGGTCAGTCATTTTTCACACACAACTCCTGCACAACATGCACAGTTCCACCATGAAAACATATATCCAAGAAGCTACTGGTGAAATTTTGAGTGTTCCTGTCCAGAATTGCATATGTTAAAAATAACCAATGATCTATCTGCATAACTTGTTTCCCCAGTGGTAATGATCCTGAATGCATCTTGCGTGACATCATTTGAAACCATCCATCACTATAGGAATAAATTACTGGGAGTGTAACCTCGTTTTAGTCCTCAGCATTTTTTCCAGTAAGTGGAGATGGGTAATGGTACTACGTAACTAGTAAAGTCAGTTATCTTTTCATTATAGAAGATACCAAGGGTCACATTTCCTTTTTCATGAAGATATGTCGTTCACAGTTTCATTTCATTAGCCCAGAAACCTCAGCGATAATTTTTTATGGAATCATAGGTAGCAGAGGACAAAATTATAATTCACTACCAGAGTTGGTAACATTACTCCAATATTTATGGTAAATATAGCATACTAGAAAGTAGAAACTAATGCTGCCATTATTGATGCTGAAATTTCAGAGAAATTACCCTACAGACCAGCATAAACTATACTCATTTACCTCCGTAATCTAAATTCACACTTTATCATGCTGCTTGTCATGCTGATAACAATATTTGGTAAAAACTCATTATGCTTTCATTTCTCAGTAATTAAGCAACTGGAAGGTTTACTAGTGAAGTACCAGCTGAATGCGTCCTTTCATAGGGATACGTATGCGGCTCTTCTCAGCTCGGGATTCATCCATTTTAAGGGTTCTCTGAACTTTGCTTACTCTATAATTACTCGACATCAGCTTTCCTGAAATATTAATGGATGAATAATACAACAGGTATTTATCTCCATCCACACTTGTTACTGCAAATGGAATTTTCTGTGATTGTGGCGAGAAGTTTCCTCCAGTTAAATTCAGCACAGCAAGAAAGCCGTCAATTCTCTGCAAATTGGTGGTTAACATTTAAGGCTAAAATAAAAAGAACATAACTCAAAAAATGCCAACTACATTATAAATAAATGCAGAGAAGAAAAAGAAAGATCGTAAATAAAAATAATGTCAACCTGGCTAACTTTCCCGGAGAGTAAACGACCAGACAACAGGGATTCCTCAAATGAACCAACTAAGGACCTTCTTATAGGCAGTCCACTTAAAGTTCTGAACTTGGCATGCCGAGGAGGAAAACTTGCACCATGAGAACATTCTTCCATGCCTCTGGTATCATCAAAAGTGATCATGTTGAGCGTCTGCTGCAAATGGTTAGACTCTTGCAGTAAATTACTTGGCATGCTAAAGTTGTCCTCCTTCTGGGCAGATAAAAGGCCTGTAAGAGTTCTACCAAGTGACAGTTCCATGTCCTTTAAATTGACATTGTCATCATCCAACATAATTGTAACATCCCTGCGTTCTCCTCTCAACTTCGTTATTTCAGAAAATTTTGGACCTAGAGGAGATAAAGGGAAGGAAGTTGGCGTCGACACTTTTTTGTGAGGTATAGACAATGCTGCCGTTTCGGAACTTATGTTAGTTGTCTCTTCAGGACTATCAAGTTTAATATAAGAACATGGCTTCTCATCTTTGCAAAGCGAAAGATCACAAATGGGTAGGACATGGTTTTCTCCAGTGTCAGTACTGGATGAATTTGCCGTACCCAGAAAGCAAGATTGAGACCATATAGGAGTCTGGAGATAGTCAGAGTTCGAAATATGAACCTTCTTATATTCTTGCAGAACAGGAGCCTTATAATTGTCATCACCACTGTTTGGACAAGCACTATATGTGCCACTGTCAATGTCCAGAGGATCTGCTTTAAAATGGTCTGCAGAAAGCATCCCATTCAAGGGCGACAATAATCGCTTTCTGACATTAGTAGCCTCACTTGCGTCTCTGTTAACATTACGAAGGGTTGAGGGATATCCATTTCCACCACAATCATTAACAGAGGGAGATAATGCCCTTAGTTGGAAACCTACAGTCCTTGAAGCAGGTACATGTGTAGTCTGATGCCCAGCCTTGGCAGACAACCTGCCAATTCGTTCCATGGAGTTGAGCTTCAATTTTTGCGGGTTGGAGCTACCATCATTAGGCGTTTTTGAAAAACATGATTCCTTTGAAAGGTCTGTAACTGTTTTCCTCTCAGTGATGAGCTTATCAAGATGCATGCAATTACTTAGGTCTTCTCCAGGCAATGCATTCAAATTATAGCTGCTAAAGTTGGCAATTCTTGGCGGGGTTTGCACAAGAGTGCCCAGTGATGATGCCACCTCTTCGGCAACACAGCCTGAAGGTATATGCGGTAACCCCATTTCTGTTTTGAGAACACAGTTCTTCAAAAATTTCAAGTTGAACTTTCTTTCTTCACTCACCCTCTTTAATCAACGCCTTGTTTCAAGCACATTGATGCACATGAATTGGTAATTTCATTTACCAACTGTACCAGGAAAACCAAGCAGCCCAACTCCTGTGCAGCGGAATATGACCTTACACCCTCTTGTGAAACAGGTCACTCTTACTGAGCAGACCCAGACATCCTCATTCCATGTCAAAATGCAAATAGTGAAGCCTTATGGACAGCATTATCAAACCAGATGCGATCTCCTGCTGAATTATTGCAAAAAAAAAAAAAACATGTTTATTCATCAGCTTTTTTGCTGGTGTAGTAGTTAGGTACCAAAATATTATTTATAAGAAAAATCAGAAAGCTTAAAAATTCCGCCCTCCACTTTATCATATATTGGCAAGTAGTGGATATCAAGAAGTTAGACATAAGTTGAGAACCTCGGAATTAGCTGCCTAAGTTCAACCATATGAAAACTTAAACAGCAATCACAAGGAAAACTAAATAGACACTACAAAGTATTCCGATTCGTTGTTGGGGAAAAATGGGTTTATTCCATCATCCTAGCCGTGTATCCAAAAGATGGATCAGTGATAATGGCTTCCTGTTACTCGAAACTCGAACAAAGAGCAAAGAGGAAAGTAAGAAAGGGGCCAGGGGCGCGATAAGAAGACGCACCAGAGGAAACGCAAATGAAACAAGAATCCAGAAAAATGGGGCAGAATCTGGAATCGGGAAGTCACAGGGAAATGGAATCAAAGAGGATGAAGACGAAAACGATGTTGGTAGGATTGAGGAGTGTAGGGATTTTCCATGGCTGACGTAAAACGTGGGAGGGAGGAATGATTTGTAGGAAGCGTGGGAAGAAGAAGAAAGGAAGGGAATGTGGGGCATGGCTCAGCCACAATTTTCTGGTTGTCTGCGCTTGTACCTTAGAAAACCACTGCTTGTAAAAAGGAAACCACATCTTCTCCGTGTGCTTCCAATTTGCACCCCACTTTCATCTTTACGTATCCATCCATCCATGTCTCTGCCATTTATTTATTGATTCAATATCTTGAAATTTTGACTATGTTTATTTGCATGTTAGGCATGCACATTATGGAATTACTAAAATATAGGTCATAAAAATTAACATTTTGTTTATGATAATTCTTTGTTAAAAAATGTTTAACTTACGTTTCGGGTATCGAATAAAAAAAATTGCATTTCGTGTAAATGTACATGCAAACGTCTCAATTGTCTACAAAACAATTATCAAATAAAAAAGGAATAAAGTCCATTTTTTATTTTTAAACTATTTTTTTAGAAGTATTCATTGTCCTATATTCTACTTTAGGTCATTCTTCACATTACACTTTAAAAAAATGTTCATCAAACACCTTACTGCTAAACCAAGGCCAACGTCAGTTATCTCAAAGATGTAAGGCCCACATATGATATATGCGGCATCCACATGGCAAGCTTGGTCGTAATTTTTTTCTTAAAAAAAAAAATATCCTCTTTCTCCCTTGTCTCCAACAAATCCCCCGGGCTAAGAATGAAACCCATCCAACCTAACAATTTCAATGCATCCAATGGGGGAAGTTGAAACTAATGGGAACATCCCCTTTGGCTCCCTAATCATCAACGAGTTCTACGGCTCCCTAATTGAAGAGGGATTTGCATTTGCCGAGCTCTGGGAATCATGTTTGTCGTCACAAGACCTCTTCTTAGTGATGGATCCGTGTTCGTCGTGGTTTAGATTTGGGGGATCTCATGGTTTTGCATTCACGCTTTAGATCTAATGGATCTCATGAATTCTAAGCGGACAATGCCATCATGAAAACTGTCAACATCCTCCCTAGCACCGTCGTGGAGTACCTGTACAACTATCCAACAACGAAGCAAATATGGGTTTCAAATATGGGTTTTCTTTTGTTGCATGTGACACTTGACTATGGCATCCAAACAATCACTACCGGTTTTGTTCAATTGAAACTCTGATCTTTGTTTTTTTTTCCCCTTGGTATATGGGATAAATTAAAAATATGGCTTGATTCCTATATTTTCTCATTAATGGTTTTGGATTTGATTTATCCACGAGTCTTGACTTTTAAGAAGCTTGACTATGACGTGCCTTCAATTAGTTCTATTTTTAATTTTGATTATTTAAATATGGCTTGATTTTTAGTTTTGATTAAATATAATGTTGTGTTTTCTATGTGAGTTTCTATATTCCTCTCATTCTTTTAGAGATTTGGGTTCCTTTATAGATTTATGAGTTTCTTGGCTTTTTATTTGGGTCCAATTTGTGCAAGTGATTTTGCCTTTTGTTTTCAATTTTTGCATTGGTTTCATTTTGTTCTACCTTTAATTTATGGGTTTTCAATTTGTTTTTGTTGATTGGTTTCACTTTGTTCTGCAAGTGGTTGTTGAATGCGATGTATGGCTTAAGATAAACTCCATCAAAGAATAAAAAGAGATTAGGCAAATGTTTACAGAGAATATGGACATTCAAGTTTTCATAATAAGAATAACGGATGTGGCATGCCACATGTATGCCATGTGTGACAAACAGTCAACCCAATGACACATGGCTGAGATATAGGCTATCAATTATGCAAACTTAACATCTGTTAGCATCATTTAATGGTAGGATATTAGATGATTTATTTTTGATAGTTTAAGAGGTTATTTGGACCAAAATAAAGTATAGGATACTAAATGCTCTAAAGATATAAATCAAGAGCAAAAATGAAATTTAACCTAATAAATAAATCACAATCAAAAGACTTAAGGCCTTGTTTGGTATGTGGAGTCATTTTTTTTTTATGGAAGGTATGTGGAAGGATTTTTGATCAAGTGGGATTAAGAATGATGAAGTAGGAGTAGAAATGAGGGTGAAAATGAAATTTAAAAATATGTTTGATATATCAATGAAATAATGATATTATTTTTATTTGATATCTATAATTATATTGCCAAAATACCATAATGCGCTTTCATTGTTAAATGGAAAAAAGAAAAAGAAAAAAAAAAGAACCCATGTCTCCTTTTAGCCAGGGGTATTCAACTTGTATCCTTTTCGATTGGCTCAATATCGTCCCAATGATATCAAAATGAGATTTTGAGGGACGGGATAAGAAAAGAGTTCGAAACGGGATGAGATGGGATAGAGGATTACTACCAAGACGTCCTGTCCCATCTCGAATATTATATATGTTATTTATTATTTTAAAAATATACATTAAGTATTAACTATATTAATATAATTTACACTTATATTAATTATAGTTTCAATGCTTATATAAAAATAAAGTTTTTTATATTAATAATTTCATTGACATAGAGTAAACAAGATGATATCTTTTTGTATAATATATAAATTATATTAATATAATTTATTCTTATATCTATCTATTTAATAACTTTTATGTATATCATATTTCTTGCTTTATTTTTAAAAAAATAATTAGTTTAGCACATCTTAACTAAAGTAAAAGAACAATAATTTGATGTTGTGCTTGGGTTGTCAGTTGTTGCTACTCTTATAGCCTAGAGATTATTTGTATTTACTATTATAATGTGTAGTTGTGATTAATGTAATTCAATAATTGACTTTAAATTGTTGTGATTTATATACTTGTATTGTTTTAATTTTAAACTTAATAAATTATATAATTTAAAATTTTAATAAATGTTATTATTTAATTTTTTTATATTATTTGATTTATCGAGATGATGGGACTTCCTGATCTCATCCCGATTCCTAATAGGTAGAGTTAGGAATAAGGGTCGGGTTTGATGGGCCGCCCGTTTAAGCCCGTTTTAATAAAGGTTTGGGCTTAAAAATTTGGCATTTTTTAGGGTAATTGGGCTTTGAAGCCTGACCTTTTTAAGCCCTAGAAAAACGGGCTCGGGCCTGAGCGGCCCGTGAAACCCGTTTTACTATTCACAAAGTATTGTTTTCACCTCTTTCCAGATAATGTACAAATATTGATTTGTAGTTTGTACCAGCAATTGGTTGAATTGTTTTGTCACATGTTATAGTAATTTTTATATTTTATCTTGTGATATATGTATAGATATATATTTGATAATAAAATAATTTAATTAATAATTATTGTAGGTGATGATGAAGAAGCTGCAGAAATAATTAATATTGAGTCTCCGCCTCTATCTTTCACAAGTGGACCTACATCTGAGTTTTAATATTTTATTTATAGATGACAATGTGGGAGATTTTGATTAGGATTGATGATGATGTTTGCCTTCATCTTATTTAGACTTTTAAATTTTTTGTTCATTTTTTAGATTATATGAGACTTTGGCTTGATATATGTTAAATTTTAAAATATTCTAAATAAATTTTAATGTTAAATTTTATTTTATTCTTATCCGAATTTACGGGCCCGACCTTGAACCCTATGAATAAGGGCCGGGCTTTAATTTTAGGATAAAATTGGGGTAACCAAGCTTTAGGGCCTGGGCCCATAAGGGCCGAGCCCATATGGGCTAAGCCCGCCCGTTTACCAACTCTACTAATAGGATGGGACGGGACACAAGATAAAAATTCAGTTTCAATCTATTTTCAGGATGGGACATGAGACAGGAGTATCTTGAACTCGTCTCGTCCCATGAACACCCCTACTTCCAAGTCTCCTCTCTCTTTCACTTCCCTTGTCATCATGAAGAAGGTTCTAGACTTTTTGTAGTCAGCAGAAGACAATAAACATAACCCTAAATCAAATTTGAGGAAATCCAACAATAAAGGAAGAAGAGGATGATAAGAATGATGAAGCTTCCTCCTCAAATGAAAATTGAAGCTGAATAGTAAAGATGAGAATGATAAGAGGGGGGCTCGACGATAAAGTTGAGATGAGTATCAGAATGAGATTGACGATTTCACTTCTCTCCAAATTCAATCAACTAGCAACTCTAATATTGAAACCAATTCACATCTATCCTTTCTTTGATGGCCAAGCAAGCAAGAAGGGTCACCCACCCATTTGTTGGTTAATGAAACGATCTAGATGACTTGACCTATGATATTTGAAAGAGAGATTGGACGGTGGATGGACTCTACAAGATTAAGTTTAGGCAGATATGTGAGATTGGATGACTGAGGATGTAGATCAAAGGGAGTCAACTATGATAGGTCGACAACTATAAAATTTAAGATGAAGAAGATTAAAGAGAGTCGACGAATGAATGAGAGTGGGAATTTTAAAAGAAAATTCAAGAGGAGGAAAGGGGAGAGCAAAAACTAAAGAGATGTTTTTGTTCTAAAAAACTATTAAAGAAGGATGGTTTTGTCATAAAAAATCCATTTCCATGGTGTAAGGTAAGTTTGGCCATTCCCTCATTTGAGGAAATAGAGCTCTCCTTAGGAATGGGATTGACATGTACCAAATATGGAAAAAAAGCCAATCTCATTCCCACTCCACCCCCCCGGGCGCTACCTCACCCCAAACATCACCCAAGGGGACAGATAACGACATTTTGTTTAAGGAAGCACCTTCTTTGTTGGTCCAAAAAAAAAAAAGGAAATGCCTTCTTTAGCAGCCTACGTATTACGTAACTTGACGGGGGCAATGTTAATGCATCAGGAAAATTATATATTGGTTCAAATAAAAAATTAATAATTTATATATTGGAATTTAAAATATAAATAAAAATATTTGATTTATAAATACACTGAAGAAATAATTAATTTTTTTATTTAAAACTAGATTGTAATTCTTTCCAAATGCATTTGTATAAAAAGAAATAAATATTTCATTTAATCTTATTTGTAAGTCACTTTTAATATATTTCACTAAAACTAACAAAACTTTAACTTATTAATTCTATCTAAAAATTTAATAAGTTTATGATTTTATTCATATTAAATATACATATTTTAATTCATAAAAAATACATACTTTAGTAATATAGAGTACTTCCTATAACAAATATTTAATGAGAGTAAAAAAAAAATTGTATAATAAAAATTTAATAATGTAACTTATAAATAAGATAAGAAAAACCATTCTCCTCCAACTTTATTAAAAATGAAACTAGAAGGAGTGCATTTGTACAACATAATATTTATAAACTATGCCTAATACAAATTATTATTATTTTATAATATAAAATTTATAAAAATCCCACCACTCGTGTATTACTTTCTTAATTTTCCAGATGTAAACTGGAAATAAAATTAATAACACAAAAATGTTATATCAAATATCATTAATATTAGGAAAGTAAAAGCGGGTGCAAGCGTATTACTTTCTTATTAGTTATGAGAAAAATGTAAAGCATAATTTTTTGAGAAGTTAAAACTTAAAAAAAAAAAATTAAGGACCTTTTCTCATTTTGTGTTTTTAAGAACTGTTTTGTAATTAAATTTTTGGAATTATTTTTAAAAATAAAAAACGAAAATATATTTAATTATATTAATTCAAAAGCAATTAACAAAAGAAAATATATATTAATAGCGATAATTGCAGGTGATTCATAGTGATTGTTTATGATAAAAATTGATTAAACCAACAATATATTTTAAAGCAAGAAAAATAAAATGAAAACATATTTAACATGTTTTTTTTGTTTTTAAAAACAAAAAATGAAAACATTTTTAAAATAATTAAATCTAAAATACTTATCTAAATAAGTTTTTTTATTTTTAAAAATAAAAAAACAGATTTTGAGAACAGAAATCAAACAGGCACTTCTAAGAATCAAATTTTGTAAAAATGAGAGGTTACTTGGTTGAGGGTGAGTAAATATGTCAAGTTCGATTTTTATATTTTAAATAAGTTCTATTTTAATATAAATGTAATATAAAATAACAATAATTTTGTAACTATCCCTCCTAAAAGATGAATTCATCATTTAACTTTTTCAAAACAATTTACGGTTTAAAAATCTTGCATGTAAATTGGTGCTTATCGTTAATCTTGCATGGAACAGGAGACTTCTAAGTTGAAAATATCAAAAATGACAAATGGAAATAAATTTATTGCTTACTTTTTTTTGGGGGTGGGGGGGGGGGGGCTGCTTTCCAACTTCAAGAACACTGGCGGGTCAAAACGGAGATGAGGCAGTTCCTGGGAACTGTACAGCAAAGGGATTCCATGATTCCATCCTAACCTAAATATACAAAACTAAGGATCCCGTCGTACATTATACAGCAAAAACTATATATATCAAATGAACCAAAAACAAAATTAAAATGGTAGCAATATGAAAGTGGGGGAAAAGAATTCAGGCCCCACCTCGAAATGCCAAGAACGGCAGAGACTTATTTGCCCCAAAAGTAACAAAAAATCCATTTACAGGCCTACTTGATGAATTGATTATTTGAATGGACGCATGAGTTTCCATGATGAATCTGTTTTCTTTGTCTTCTTACCCCTGCAAGGTCCTGCAGGTTTTGAATTAAATATTGCGGAGCTAAAGGAAGCATCCGTTTCAGTGGCACCAAATGAGACAGGTCCCTTGTGAGATGCACCCAATGGATATCCAACGGCCCCATCTTGATGAGGTGGTGGGAATTTCTCACTCTTGCTTTTTGCGTTTGCATGTGTCACCACTCTCCACCTCTGCAATTCAGTGAGAAACACGTGACATGTGATGTTGTTCCAGGCAGCAAATTGGAAAATATGCTCAAGTCCAAAGCTCAATTTACCATGAGTGATCCGATAAAATAACGTGACTCGCGAAGTTTTATGACTTAGGTTGAAATAAAATAAAGACTCGTTGAAAACAATATACATTTAAACTGTCAGGCTAACCTAAGATCAGAGAATCCAAAGCATGCTGAAGAAACTGTGTCTAACATCTTGATCAGTATTATAATTGATTGCCCAGAAAGACAAGGATTCACGAAAATCAATGCAGTCAAAGGGAAGCCCGGGCCCGCAATCATAAAAGCATACGGCATAGGCATGAGTTACTGGTTGAAGGCAGAGGACTTAAAAACTTCATAACTGCATATCTAAGTGAGCTGAGGCCAGTTTAAGGGAAACTCAAAAATAAAATAATAATGAACACATCTAACGTACATCTAAGTTTGATTGGATCTCTGCATTGGCTTCTGGGGCTGGAATTGCCCGACCACGATCACGTACTCTGACTCTTTTGGCACCATCAATAGCATTATGTTTCCCATTTAGAGCTTTTTGTCTGAAAGTGAAACAAATCCTATCATTGTCAGCACCTAGACGAAATCAGTACCAGAAGTTATCAAACACAAGAAAAGAATTTGAACCTTCTAGCTTCTTCATCTCTCAGTTTTATATCCAATTCTTTGCTGGGAGGATACTTTGGCAAACTTGATGGTTCACAAGCATAGGGCTCGGTGGTAAAAAACTGCAGAGAGAAAAAGCTTGTAAATGTATTACATCTCAAACATAAAGTTAATCCCACAGTCACCACTCACATCACTATTTAGAGCAGCCAAGGCACGGCCACGATCATCAGGATCTATTGAAAGAAGAGTAGATATTAGATGTACGGAAGAAGGAGGGAAATCCTTGAAGGTTTCCAAAATGCATCGTTTATATGGCTGCTGTGGCCTGAAGAGCGTAGCATTTGGCAATTTAAATTTCTTCCAGTAATCTTCAGATGGAGAGCCACATAATTTAAATATTTTGTGCAGTTGTTCAACCTATCAAGAAAAAAGATTCAAAATCAGTCAAACGTCAACCTGAAAAATGCAATTGAAGAGCAAAAAGTACATGATAATGAATTGATTGCAGAAATGATTTGCTAATTAATTGTAAAACAGAAATATCAAAGTTTACATTCAGGAGTTATAGAAACTTAGCCATACACAAGCCACTAGTGGGTACAGTGTTTACAGTGAAAACATTCATAAACTAATTTGCAGTTCACTCTCCAAAAATATTTAAAAAGGTTCTCAGCTTCAGTTAACTTTTTCCTTCTATTGTCTTGGTCTTTAATCTAGTCATCTTACGTTTGATGAATCTCATCTAATCCATTAAAATGACAACTCAGTGACATCAAGAAAATAACTAATCAGGTTGATGAAACAGCTCAACATGAGCCCATAGCTTTCCCACCAACTAAAAAGTATCAAATAAAACAGTAAGAAGTCAACCTTCTCCCCAGACACACACAATAGAACAAAATGATAAGATAAAATGGGTATCAAACTGGCACTATACACATAACATATTTAAAGGCAGTTTAGAAGGCAATAGATATGATAGTATTAAAAGCTAGAAAACAGGATCAATACGAAAAGCAAGACCTCTGTTCGACCAGGCATGATTGGCTTCCCATTAAGCAACTCTCCCAAGATGCAGCCAGCACTCCAAAGGTCAATACCAACACCGTAGTATGTAGCCCCAAGAAGAAGCTCAGGAGCACGATACCAAAGCGTAACAACTCTACTTGTCATGGGCTGCTTGTGCTCAGGATCATAGAAAGCTGCCAGTCCAAAATCTGCAATTTTAAGGATTCCTTCATCATCAATAAGCAGATTGGAACCCTTGATATCACGATGCAAGACACCTTTGCTGTGGCAATGCTCAAGGCCAGAGAGTAATTGCTTCATATAGCATTTCACCTGCCAAAGAGAAAATACTGAGAAACAAATCAGCCTTTTACTATGACTTCCCTCTATCTCCCCCCCCCCCCTCCTTTAGATGAACAAATGAGAAGAACCTCTTTGACACTTCATCAGGCATCAATGATTTCAAAACTCCTCAAATAATCATATCAAGAATAAAAATTTCACGAAGCAAATAATGGATCCCGATTTGTTAGCCATTAACACTACTTGATTAAAAAAAAAAAAACACTTCAAGGGGGGAGATATAACATAACCACGGTTGCATCACAATTCAATATCCAATTAGGCACCTTGTATCAGTATTTGTAGATATAGAACTGCAGACGTTCTTGACAAAGAGGAGGAAAGTTCCTTCATTTCAGTACTCAGTACTCACATCCTAATAAATAAAGTAAAAGTTAAATGACCTTGCTTTATGGAGGCATATGTCAGAGGAACTTTCAATACAGTTGCATTAAGGAGGAATGTAACTAAAAAGCATCATACCAAAATCTTTACGCATCATATGGATATGAAAAATACCTAAACAAAACATGTATAGAACAATGCATGGGACCCAATACAACCCAGAAATCTCAGAGCAACATCAAACACCTACACCCCATACTGATAATCACTGAAAATAATATAGGAGTCGAGTCTAAACTTAGCAAGGAAACAAAATGTTAACCTAAAACACTATAAAATCACAACACCACCGAAGGATGAAAGCTCAACTATAGCTAGTATGCCCAAACTAAAAGGCACAAAAAAAAAAAAAAAAACCCAATCAGATGGGAAATACTATCACAGCGAACAAACTTGAGCTTAAAATTGTCGTACTTGAGGCTCAGTGAACTTAACACCTTGCCCAGCAGCAAGCCCAGCAAGATCATGTTCCATATACTCGAATATTAAGTAAAGGCTGCATGACATTCTAGAAGTAACCAAGCCCTCGAGTTTCACGATATTTGGGTGATCAAGCCGCCTCAAAACAAGAATCTCTCTCGCCATGAACTTCACACTCTCTGGCTCCAGATTATCAAACCTAACTTTCTTTAGAGCTACTGTCTTTCCGGTAAGAAGGTCTCTCGCTTTATATACATTGCTATACGTCCCTTGTCCAATCTGAAAACCCAAGACACAAAAAATGCATTCTAACACTCTTAAACTTTCAATTTGCGAAAAAGAAGAAGAAGAAGAAGAAGGAAAAGAGATTCGGCAATCACAGAAATAAAGTCAATCTCTCTGATCACCTTCGCGAGTTTCTCGAACGTGTTGGCGCGCCGAGGAGCCCAATCTCGAATTGCGTCGCCAGCCACAGCCATCAACCAAGATGGCCACCCCTGTTGGGTTTGAGCGCAAGGATCAAGACTAGGTTTCCGTCGTTCCGGTCCCGGGAACTGATCAACAAATTCGCCGCCGTGCTGCCCAGTCCTTTGCTTCTCCTTCGCTGTCCCTTCGCTCCCAACCCTAACAGCATTACCTCCGTCAGCAGCACAGTTTTGCTCACGACGGTTCCGAGCTCCGGAGCCCGCCCTGCGGCCTGCATCGTCCCTTGCCACTCCGAGCACGCAACCCATCCGTCAGCTTCGTCTGGTAGCAGGGAATCGAGATCACATGGGAATCAAAAAATGAGGAGTCTCGCAGGCGGCAGATTCCGATAAAGCAAGGAGGACAGAAATTGCCAGCGATCGCCGACTGGGTAGGCAAAGGTGGGGATTGGAAAAGCCCGCGAATGGGGAAGGTAAGGACAAGTTCACTTAGAAGGAACAAAAGGAAGGACTCACCGGAGTGGGGTTCTGATTCTCTACTACGAGAGGAACATGAGGAAACCAGCCATAGCTTCGGAAACAATAACGGAATTGCCACTCTCTGTTTCCGAAAGTCCGAGATGGAGCTGTCAGTGAAACCGAAACGGGGAAGACTGGAGACTGCAGAGCTACAAAAATCCAAAACGACACAGCATGATAAGGTCATAGATCTTGGAGGCCGAAAAAAAAAAAAAAAAAAGTCAAGCTGAGTTCCTCTGCCACAAAATGACCCAAAAGAATAGTTAATCACATTGCAAGTCTCTAATTACATTAATTCGCCTTTGAGCTCATTGATTAACTAGATATAACTAATTGACTTCCCAAAATGAAAATGCTACAGTGGCTTGGGTTTGTGACCATGAGAGAGGGGCATTAAAATATTGGAGGGAAATCAAAGTGACTTCCACCAACCAGCCCCTCGCAATAAATGATGTAATGACTGAAAAGCTGTAAGATGTGCGTACTCATTTTTTTTCCCCGAGTGAAAAGGGGATTTCATTGGCTTGAAAGAACACCGTACAAAATTGAAGAATCAAAGATAGAACAAGATTACATCAAAGACTTAAAGGTGGTAAGGGCTTTAATTGTGACGTTAACAATGGCTCTGATTTGGACAAGGAAAGAGTCCACAGTGAAGTCAGCATCAGTGAAGATCCGAAGGTTTGTAGCTTTTCAAAGTTTCCAGCAAACACTTCTGATTCCTATTTTTGAAGAGTTGCCAAGAAGAGGGGACTGAAAAATGTTAAGCAGCCAAACGTCAATATTAGCTTTAGAAAATTCTTTGAAAATGTCCGTTGGCATAATTTTCCTCCAAACGTGATCAGAAAATGACCAATCTTTGAAGACATGATTAATGCTTTCAATAGCACAAGGTAACTTGTAGGGATTGCATCCTTGATCTTGGGTCATCTTTCTTCAAAATCTCTTTGCATTAGTGAGAGTTTACCTTTGAACAAAAGCCAGATAAAGGTTTGAACTCGTTGCGCGATAGGCAACTTCCAAATAAGTTTCCATTTTTCATCTTGATTGTTCTAGTTCAAAGATTGGTAAGCTATATAAGCAGATTTGACAGTAAAATTACCTTAGGAAGTTAAGTGCCATGTGTAAGAAGGCTAATTAGTACTATTGACGTCAATAGTATAATCCTTGATCTCACATAGAATAGATTGGGGAAGGAAGTCTTGAAACAAATTTCATTTCCATTGCCTATATTCATCAATAAAATCTGAGATTGGTTTCGACTGAAAAGCTGTAAGATGTGCGTACTCATTTTTTTTCCCCGAGTGAAAAGGGGATTTCATTGGCTTAAAAGAACACCGTACAAAATTGAAGAATCAAAGATAGAACAAGATTACATCAAAGACTTAAAGGTGGTAAGGGCTTTAATTGTGACGTTAACAATGGCTCTGATTTGGACAAGGAAAGAGTCCACAGTGAAGTCAGCATCAGTGAAGATTCGAAGGTTTGTAGCTTTTCAAAGTTTCCAGCAAACACTTCTGATTCCTATTTTGAAGAGTTGCCAAGAAGAGGGGACTGAAAAATGTTAAGCAGCCAAACGTCAATATTAGCTTTAGAAAATTCTTTGAAAATGTCCGTTGGCATAATTTTCCTCCAAACGTGATCAGAAAATGACCAATCTTTGAAGACATGATTAATGCTTTCAATAGCACAAGGTAACTTGTAGGGATTGCATCCTTGATCTTGGGTCATCTTTCTTCAAAATCTCTTTGCATTAGTGAGGAGTTTACCTTTGAACAAAAGCCAGATAAAGGTTTGAACTCGTTGCGCGATAGGCAACTTCCAAATAAGTTTCCATTTTTCATCTTGATTGTTCTAGTTCAAAGATTGGTAAGCTATATAAGCAGATTTGACAGTAAAATTACCTTAGGAAGTTAAGTGCCATGTGCAAGAAGGCTAATTAGTACTATTGACGTCAATAGTATAATCCTTGATCTCACATAGAATAGATTGGGGAAGGAAGTCTTGAAACAAATTTCATTTCCATTGCCTATATTCATCAATAAAATCTGAGATTGGTTTCGATTTTGCAAATTGATCAATATCAACATATGAGAGAAGGTTAAGAGGCCCAGAGTCGTCGATCCGAAAGTCGCTCCAGAACCAAATTTGTTTCCCACTGCTTAGGTTCTACTTAACATGCATCATTGTGTCCCCCAAACTTCAGAGATATTTTTCTAGAGATAAGAAGGTTTACGTTTATGCTTTAAGTAGGGGGTAAGGCCTTTAATGCCATATTTACCTCTTAAGACCTAGACCCAAAACAGATTAGGCTTAACAACTATTTGGTAGGCTAATTTGGAGAGACAAGCCTTGTTCTGTGCTTTAATATCAGTGAGTCCGATACCACCATTGAATAATAATTGGCATACTTCTTTCTATCTTACAAGATTAACTCCATGATGATCATCAGTGTAACCCCAAACAAATTTTTTGATAAGTTTTTCAATAGCTAAACAGCTAGAAGATGGTAATTTGGCACTTTGTATGGTATAAAAGGGTATAAAAGAGAGAACCGACTTGGTGAGAGTGATTCTACCAGCAAGTGATAATGATTTGCTTTTCCACCTAGTTAACTTTTTGTAGAGCCTCTCAAGGATATAATTGTAAGTTCTAGTGGTGACTCTGCCATTGATTAAAGGCACACCAAGGTATCTAAAGCATCAGTTCTCTTAAAGCCTAGTTTGTTGCAGATTGCATTACAAGTGCGATCATCCATATTTTTTGAGAAATAAATCTGGGTTTTGGCTTGACTAATAGTTTGTCCTAAGGATATGCAAAATTATTGTAAGACTCTGTCAATAATTTTGACTTGAATCTCAAAAGCTTCACTAAAGAGAACTAAATCATTTGTAAAGAAAAGATGTGAGAGGGAAACTCCTCTCTGGCCCAGTTTGATAGGATGCCAATTATCTTTATTTACTTTAGTCATGATTGCTTGTGAGAGTCGCACCATACAAAGCAAAAAAATAAGTGGAGATAAGGGATCCCCTTGTCTAATACCCCTCTTAGGATAAAAGGGGCTCGCAGGCTTACCATTTTGTATTAGTTGCATAGAGGGGGTGGAAATACAATTCAAGATTAAGTTTACCGTAACCCCAGGCAGCCCCACATCATTGAGAGTTTCTTCAACAAAATCCTATCTTAACTTATCGAAAGCTTTTTCTAAATCCACTTTAATGGCCATCCAACCATTATGACCTGACTTTTTCCTCATGGAGTGCACAACTTCTTGGGTAATGATGATATTATCAATGATGTTTCTACCTTGCACAAAACTAGTTTGATAAGGCATCACACTTGAAGGCATAATTTACTTATACGATTAGCAATAACCTTGGTGATAATTTTGTATGGTACTAAACAAAGGCTAATTGGGCAAAAGTCTCTCATATGTTATGGTATATTTACTTTGGGAATGAGAGCAATTAGTGTCTTGTTTAGCCAGGGGTCAAGAGGTTTACCAAGCCAAAGATCTTTAACGAAGTTGAAAACACTATGCCCCACTAAATCCCATTGATTTTGAAAGAAAAAAGGGTTGAGACCATCAGCTCCAGAAGCCTTCAGTGGTTTCATAGCAAATAGGGCTTGTTTAACTTCCTCATAAGAGATAATTTTAGCCAATCCAAAAAGGAGGAGTTCAAAAGTTTTGGGAACATACCTTTAATTAGATAAGGCGTGAAAATGGGGTCCTTAATAGTATACAAATTGCTAAAATAGCTTCGAGCCATATTTAAAAGTGAGAGTTCATTCGTGATCTAGGACCCATCATTAGATTTAAGCTAAGTGATTCTATTTTGATGTTGGCGAATAAGTGCTTGAGTATGATATAAGGAGGTATTACGATCTCCCAAGCAAACCCAGTTCGTGGAAGATTTTTGAAGCCATAGCAATTCCTCTTGAAGGCAAACTTCCTCAAATTCTTCCTTTAAATGAATATCAAGATCAAGGAGAAAAAGGTGATGAAGGAGAAGATTCTAATTTTCACTGCACTCCCAGAATCCTTACTTGCGATCTCCTCTTCCTTTTACTAATATCACCAAAAATGGATTTATTCCAGGTAAAGGCCTTAGATGCAAAGACTTGAATATTGTGAGCTGAATCATGATTTGGGTCCCAATTTTTTTGAACTAAATTAGGAAAATCTGGATGAGAAGCCCAACAAGCTAAGAACTTGAAGTGTTTGCTATGGGGTATAGGCTTACATAATCCCAAGTGAATCAAAATGGACCTATAGTCTAAACAAAATTTTAAGAGATGATCTACCCAATTAGAATTGTAGCAACCAAGCTAGGCTTGATTGCAAAGAGCCTTATCCAAGCGTATCATTAGTGTACCCGTTTGCCAGGTATGTTTTGGGCCATTAAAGCCCATGTCAATGAGCCCAATGTTCTATATGAAAGATTTAAAAAGCTAGTTATCTATTAATTTTTCTTCTAGTAGACCCAATTCGGTCATCACTATGCAAAATGGCATTAAAATCTTCGACCATAAGCCAAGGAAGATTAGAGGGAGGAGCAACATTGGATAGATCTTGCCAAAGGAATTTTCAAAAACAAGTACCTGGGCTTCCATAAATTGCTGTGAAGAAAAAATTGCTTTTGTCTTTTATGAAACAAATCTCCATATGTACAAACTGGAAGTGATTAGCTATGATATTAACTTTAACTTTATCTGTCCAAAGAATTTAAATTCCTCTAGAGAATCCCAAAGCTTCAATTCTATGGGAAAAAGGAAGACCGAGTCTTTTGATGACTTTATCAGCTTTCACTCCTGAGATTCTAAGTTCAATAATAATAAAAATGTCAGGTTTATTGCAAGCAATAAAAGATTTCATGGTAGATAGGAACCTTTTATTAAAGGATGCTTGACAATTCTATGTAAAAATAGACATAAAACAAATAATTAGTGCTCAGAAGCCGAGCTAAAATCAACTTCTTCACCAACATATCTATGTCTTCATCATTAACCATCTGGGGGTCTTTCTCCTGAAGACCTCATGCGATTTCTTTCAATAATTTGACTGAAAGGCTAGAAGAATTCCCTTTAGGCTTGTCCTTGAAGTTATGAATTTGAAGCCAAGAGGAGAGTGGAATGCCTTTAGCTGAGGTACGTGGATTAGGAGGCTTAGGCTGAGGCTTTGTCTGGCCATTAAACATTAAATGGGCTTGTGTTACATCAAGATGGCCTAAATATGAAAGATGGCTTGAGTCTGGTTGGATTCTCAAGTGAATTCTTTCGTCACACATAATAATGACTTGATTATTTTCTTTATCCAATGATGTGGGAGCTTGAACGGCTTTGTAGGCAGCAGTGTTGAAAATGCATTCTTTATTAGGAATGGTCCCATGGCTATCCTTTTGTTGTTGTCCTGCGTCTACTTTTTTTATAGACTTTTGTCTCTTTTAGTTTACATCGTGAAGATGAGGCCTCCCCATTAGTAACGGTTTTAGGATAGTCGCACACTTTGTGCCCTTGATCCTCTCTGTCTTTTGCCATATGAAGTGCTTCAAACCTTGAGGACATTGCTATGCCATTGCTAATAACAACCTCGTCACGTTTCTGACCTCCATCAAACCTATCATACCTAATGTACCTATGCCTGGGCTTTGGCGCGTGCATCCACTCACCATACTTGGTCTGCTTATAAATGGCTATGGTGATCGGAGGATCTGAGATCACTGAAGGCTGCTGATGCTTCGTCGAGGATTCCATTTTTTCTGGGCAACTATTTTCGAGATGGCTGTAGCGTCCACAGTCATAGCAAATTAGTGAAAGACCTTCATACTTTACATAGATGATCTCTTCATCAACTTAAATTTATGATGTGAGCGGCTTATTCAAGTCAATGATAACAGCTAATCTTGCAAACCCTCGTCTGACTCTGTGTTGTCATCAATACGAATGACTTGCCCAAAAATGCTATCAATGGAGCGAATGATACTTTTATGATAATACCTAGCTGGTAACCCAGGGAGACGAACCCAACCAATAACCTGATTAATGGCATGGTTTTGAGGCTTAAAGGTAGGCGTCCATGGCTAAACAGTTAAATAATGGCTAAATATCATCCACGGTCCAGAGAAGATAACTTTCTAAAAGTCAAGCTCATCTTGAAATTTTACTAAAAAATACTCCTCGTCAAGGTTAGTGAGTTGGAATTGCCCCGAAGGTTCCAAACAGTTTGGAGTTACAATCTTAACTGTCTGTAGCCTATCGTTTTTCCTAAGAGCTTGATAACCACAGCGAATCCTATTTTCTTATTAAGCATATCCAGAATCTAAAAGGAGAAATTAATGGAAGGAATACCATCTTGTATCTCTATAGTCATATTGTCTTTACTAAGCTTGATATCATTGTCATCTTTAGATATCCCAATTTTTTTATTGAGCAGCTTATCCTTGAAGGATGGCATAGGGGATATAGCAAGATTAGCCCTACCATACATCATTTTTTGGGATGTCGGAGAAATAGCAATATGCTTACCATCATTGGTAGGTTAAGCTTTATCAGTGACCATGAGAACTGACGTGTTATCTTAAGTTTCAAGAACTATTTTAGGGGAAATGGTTGATGAGATGTGAGAATCAACATCAAAATCAGCATCCATAGCGTCTTCAACATTTTCCTCTTCATCTCTTATCTTGACCTTTTTCTTGGATTGATCATCATCAAGGTGCAATGGAGGCTCATCTTTAGGACAACTTTCAAAGACATAGCATTCTTCTATTGCAGTTCAGGATGATGTGCGTACTCATTTTAGTACATCATCTTTGGTCCTCAACTATATCTCCATTTGATGCGTCTAGCTTAAGTTAGTAAGCTAATTCTTGAATTTTATTTTGCTTTACTTTTAACCACACTCTCGTGCATAAATGAGCTTTTGTGCATACAGGGACAATTCGTCTGTTAAAAACCTAACTTTTTATTAATTAAAAAAGTTCATATATAATGGTATTCTGATAATTAAATTCTATGCATAAATGGAATTTTTGCGTGTCACGTACAATTTGTTTGCTAAAAAACCTAACTTGTATTCATTAAACAAAGTTTATATATAACCATTTATTTTATAATGAAAAAAAATCCATGAGCTCATAAGCCCAACTAAATCTCAAAGCTTCAATTAAAATAAGATAGTGACATAGCATTCTCTAACACTAGCTTCAATCCAAAATCAACCAGTTGGGTAAAATAAACACTAGATATGAAGCTAAATAGAGCCCTCCAAATCTTGGGGAGGTTAGAATTGACATCAATGATTCGGCCAACATTAATAGTGCTATTATCTGTGGAGGCATCATTAGAAACAATAAGGGTAATTAGATTAAAAAAATTTTCAAATACCTTAGCTATCATCTTAGCACAACAACTAAATTTATAGAAATTTTAAAAGGTCTTAATCTTTACTGGGAGGAGAAGTTCTCTAAAATTAATGTTTACTATAATTTCATGAAAGCTCTGTCACTTATTGAATGCAACCACTCTAATAATTTTTCACTTACAATGATTATTAAGAAAATTTAAAATTTTATTGTGAAGGATTGGATGGTTACTTTTCACCATGTTTATAAAGAGGCAAACAAATGTATTAATCTTATGACTCATATGCATGCCAAGGAAATTTTGCCATTATGATCTTTGACAACTCACCTCCTGATTGTAGAAACCTAATGGTATTAAACATGACTTAACCTTTGTATATTTTCACATTTTTTGTGGCCTTTTATTAAAAAAAACTTCAACTAAAATCAAACTACCAAAAACAAAACAAATGGATAAGAATCAATGGCATTTGATTCAACTAGTATAGAGAATTGAATTGATTTATTTCAAGGTATCAAGTTTAAGTTATAAAATATGTAATCACATCAAATAAATATGTCAAAGACATCTTTGAGGTATCATAAGGCCATTGTTGGTAATAACATTCTTCTATAAGAAGGTTTAACATCCAAGACTCCAAATCAATACGTGAGCTGTGAAGTTGCCAAACATGAATGTCATCCTACTTCTCAAGGGTCGATGACTCGATCTTTTGAGTAATGTTGTCTTATTGATTATATATATACATACATATATATATATACTATATATATATATATATAGATATATTATATATAAGAGTTAAGGTGTAATTTTGCTTTTGAACTATTCTTAGAGGAGTAATATTATCCTTAAATTATTTATCACAATAATATTGCCCAAATTATTTAAATCGGAACAATGTTGCCTCCACAGTTTAAACGTTTGTTAACTGTACTAATAGGACCTACTTTTCATGGGTTAAGGTGCAATTTTATTTTTAAATTATTCTCGAAAGAGCAATATTGTTCTTGCAGTTTAAAAATCATAAACGTCCATTAACTATAGCCAGTGAGACCTACTTTTTACTATCTCTCTCTATTTAACATTGAATTAGGTCATGATTTCAACTAGACTATGGCATTTCAATTGCTGAATTGATTTTGGATAACCACTTTATGACGGTCTATGTATAGGCTTTTTTGCCTGCAATATATATGAGAGAGTATATTATTTATGATAGTCAATTTTGTAGGTTGATTCAGTCAAGATGATAAGAAGCAACATTTTTATCTTGACAGTATTGTTTATATACTTTTTGTTGGATCAAGAGCTCCCCTTGTAGTGTTGTCAATGTGAATTTATACTTCAACTAATGTCATACTTGTCATTAAAGGAAATTAGTACAAAAATTGAGTTTTTTCTCAATGTATAGTTTACGACTCGTTAGAATGTTGATGGAGAATATCATGATATAGATAAATACTTTCACATGAATATTGAATGTTAGAAAGGATGTGAATGGACTAGAATGGCACTTGTGCAAAAAATACTTTTTATTGTTTCTCTCTAGTTATGATTTTTTAAACTGCAGGAGCAATATTGCTCAGATTTAATTAGTTTAGGGAGAAACATTACTCTTGAGAGAATAGTTTAGAGGCAAACTTACATCTTAACTTATGAAAAGTGAGTCCCACTAGTTACAATTATTGAACATTTAAACGGTGGCGACGATATTACTTCAATTTAATTAATTTAGGAGTAACATTGTTATAATGAGTAGCTTAGAAGTAATATTACTCCTCTAATAATAATAATTTAGAGATAAAATTGTACTTTAACCCCATATATCTTATATATATATAATAAACTGTATTATTTATAAACCATAGAAAGTATATAATTGTCAAAAAAATTAACAAACCGCGATCAATGGTCAAATTAGGTGTCAATACTCAACATTTTCTTCGTCCCGTTAAGTTCGATGCATGGAAAATAAAAAAAAAAAAGACAAAATGGGTTATTATAACATCCTCAGACCATCAATGATACATGTTAGTTAAAGCAAAGAAAACTACAGCAGCGTGATTTGAAAAAGTCAGCAAGCTATATTCTGTAAATGATGAATGGCATAATTCGTTTTGGATTCTACATGCACAATGAATGCACTCTGGTTTAGTTTTACTTATAAAAGGTAGAAATATATGCGAGAAAACAAGAAGTACGTACAAGTCAACACGCCATAACTGAAAACACATTACTTTGAATAGAATATAATTGAATTGAGTGATCATAGTGTGAGGTTTTGATTTTTCCCTGCACTCCT